>NC_041229.1:63042729-63058786 GCF_002837175.3 Physeter macrocephalus | reverse complement strand
CCCTGCATCGGCAGGCGGACTCTCAACCACTGCGCCACCAGGGAAGCCCCATCTTATTTTTGAAACTGCCTCTGAGCTTTTGGTTTTGTCTTTATATAATCGATCGTCATTGCTCCTTGTATAGACCAGATCAGACCATTAAAGTGTGAACCACCTATGTAATTCTGAAGTTGACAATCCCTCTCTCTCTATTCAGAAAATCTGGATAAAGAGAGTGATGGGTCCAACTTGTGTCACTGGGTACAGGGTATGCAGTGCAATAACTTAGATCACATGCCCACCTTCTGGTGGAGGTGGTGCCGGACACCTGGACTGAAAGCCTCATCATAGTCACATGGGGCAGAAAGAGGTTTTTTTCCCCAACACAAGAAGGAACAGTTCACCAAAGAAGGGAGATGGGATGATACACTGACCAGAACACAATCATGGCTACCACAGTCCACACTGGGACCCTTTCTCATGATCTGGAATACCCGGGAAGCTTAGACTTACCCTTATATTTCTGTTTCAACCCTTTGAGTGCCAGGTAGGCAGGACCTCAGCTGGATTAACAGGAGAACACATTAGTGCAACCCAGGAGAGGACCAACCTGGGAAAATCCTCCTTCCCTCAAGCTCTTCTCCAAGGACAGCAGAAGCTGAGAAGCATGGCAGCAAGCTTGGTCAGTGTATGAAGTTCCTTCAGCTGAGACATTTTCTTTACTTTTCCTCAAGCCCCAGAGGTATGTAAGTGGACAAAGACGCCTATGGTTCCAAAATTAAGGAAGGAGGGGTCTGGTGCTGAGCTGGGGCTCTGCCATCTGTTGTCATGGTGGGAACAATCATTTGTTTAAGCCCTAGTCTGAGTAACCAGCCCAGGGTCATGGGATACTGGGCAGGTGGGCAGCCCACCAGGGGGCTTTGGTAGGAAGACAGGTGGTCCATGGATCTTGGCTAGCCAGGGCACAGACCTCTGCCTCCCACACCAAGGCTGCTGGGCTGGAAGGGAGATTAGAGGGAGGTTGGTGGGTTCCCAGGCAGGGGCCCTGGGTCAGTTTCTACTCTGTACCCCCAGTCCCCCACATCGAGGCCTGCTCAGCGCTGCCACTGCTGCAGTCACAGTTAATGGCATCTTTCATTGCATTTAGAGCTTGATTTGTTTACAAACTAATAAATATGATTTATAAAATGTGCCCGTGGTTTGCTAATTACTGCACATATGGCGTTTTCATTTTGTAAAACTGGCATTTGCATTCTTTGTAGATTATGACTTTGTGTCCCCAGTGCTAATTAGTCTGATTAGGCAGATAACTTCCCGGTTACTAGGCTGAGAGGCCGAAGGCTGTGGCACTTGGGGAGAAGGGCGGCTGATATGGTCAGCCTTGCCGGGAGGAACCAGGGAGGCCCCAGGACTGTGCTGAGGACCCTGGAATGTCAAGCAGCCCATTTTGTGTCCTTCCCCAAATCCAATTAAGCACAGTTCGTTAGCATGAATTTCTTAATCAGGCCTAATCTTCCCACTGAATGCACGATTTCTGAATTGTCACAGAGCTGGGTCAGCCTGCAGGCGATCAAGGGACTGGCAGGGCTTTGGTAGGAGAGTGAAGGGACAGCAGGCTGCCGGACCCTTCCCAGTGGCCAGTGAGAAGGACACACAGTGCTGGACTTGTTGACAACCAAGACCTTGGGTGGCCAAAGGGGATCCCAGAGCACTAGGCCAACTTATGAGCCTCAGACAGGAGGTCCTCCAAGTGATCTAGTCCACAGGATGTATCCCCAGGCCCTGGGCTGGCCATGGAGACCACGCTTCCGGGTCCACTGGAGGAGCAGCTGGAAGGCTGCGCACTAGGCTCCAGTGTCTTAGGATCAGGTCCCAGCAAGAAGGGGAAATAAAAAGAAGGGGAAGAGAAAGCACACTACAAATGACTGGCATTGGATCTCTCACCAACATTGGTGAGCTTGGGCCGGCACCAGATTTCATTTGTGTTAGAAAAATAAGATAAAGTGCCATTGCTTGCATCCTGAGCATCACAGAGCAATTTGCACCTGCTCCATTACCTCCAAGGGAGATGATATCCCTAAAGCATTTAGTATAAGGTGTGGCAGGCATCTTTGAAGTGTTAAATAGTTATATTTAAGCGGTTCTTAGAGAAGGGCCCCCTAGTGATGAATGTGCAATGGAGGAATTACAGTGGATGTTCTGTGGAATCAGCGTCGGTAGACTCTGGGTGAGGCCAGGCAAGGGCTTCCTAGTAACTCCGTGGCACTCCACAGAGGCAGTCCTGGGCCCCAGTCCCCACCCCCACGCACTACCTTTGCTCCCAAAAAAACATCTGGAAAGAACTTGGTCACACATTGTCCAACCTCCCTCCTCCCTGGGAACGTGTGGCTGGCTCTTCCATCTGTCATGGCTCGGGAGGCTGGATAAGTGACATGCCTGTGCCTCCGCACCCCCACCCCCACCCCCCGCGGCTCCCTGTACTTTTCCGGTCACAATGCTTAACACACTGGGTTGCAATGACTATTTTCCTGTCTTCTCATAGATCCACGAGCAGCTTGAGGGCAGAACTGTGGCTGCCTTACTCTCTGCTGCAGCTGCGGTGTAGCTGAACTTGTTGGGTGGATGGAAGGATGGATGCACGGATGGATGGATTTCCATGGGTTCTGGAAACCATCTCCTCCTGTACAGGCCTTTGTCCCTGTTTGGTGCTGGGGCTTGAAGGGGCTGGTTCAGGAGAGGGATGGGGTGGGGTGAGGGCAGCAGCATTAGCTTGGCCTAATTCTCTGTCTCTTTGGGCAGGATAGGACCGGAGGCCTCGCAGACTCAACAAGGGAGCAGCTAGGGACCCAGGATCACCCGGGCCCAGGTTGGCCTTCCTCAAGGAGTCAGGAACCTGGGAGGAGCCGCAAACCTACGCTTGGAGGTCTGGGAAGTTCTAAGCGGAGAGTCCTGACCGTGGAAGAAGAAGACTTCAGATCTGGTCCTGCTTGACCTTGGAAGGGTCACTTCCCCCGTCTGAGCTTTCATTTTCTCCTTTGAACAGTAGAGATCAAATAGCCTTCCAGGCTTCCTCCCTGATTCAAAGAAGTAACTGTAGACAGGGAGGGACCAGCGCGTGCACGCACGCTTGTGGATGTGCTGGTGTGAAGGTGAGTGTGTACATGTGTTGGGGAGGGAAACGAGCGCAGAATGGCCCAGGCAATGCCAGTCCTGCCACGGCCTTCAGGAGAGCAGCACTTTGTGCAGGGCTCAGAAGTTTCCTCAGAACTCAGAGGGGTGGGCCCGAGCCCCCGCCCCATCTCCCAGTTTAACGTGAGGGAGGCAGTGTAAGAGGATTGCCTTGACCCATCCATTTGACTTTCATAACCAGCATCCTGGTGTAGGGATATGATTCTTTCTCTTTCTTCAAAAATCTTAATATATTCTGCTTTAAAATTGTTTTGAAGTAATAAAGGGATTTTCACAGGCAACAGATGAGTCTCTGGACAGACTTAATCTGAGGCCAAAAGCCAGAGACGGGGATTTACCTCCCATAATGCCTCCTTTCAAGTGAGACAGAGGGGAAGAAGGGAATCCACAGAGGGGCAGGGGGGAGCGCCCCAGGAACCCCTGCTCCTGGCCCAGAAGCCTTGTTTATGAGCAAACCCAGGCCAGCAGCTCCACGAACCCCGCTTCAACCAGGTGCTGGCTGCCACCATGGCCACGGACCGACTGCCTCAGCCTACCTTAGGGGTAGGCTGATCCGTCCCGATCCTGACTGCACAGCCACAGTCGAAGCGGGGGAGGGGCACTGAGGCTGAAAACCACAGCAAGGTGTTATGGGGCAGGGCAAAAACCACAAGCCCAGCTCAGACCTTCTCCCCAGGCTCCAGACCCACACAGGCAACCGCCTGGACACCTCCCGTTGGATGTCCCACCTGCGCCTCCAACTCACTGTGTCCACAGCTAGACTCATCGCCAACTCCCAGGCCTGCCGCACCTCCTGTGGGGTCCTCGTCACCAAGACGGTATCGCCCCTTTCCCGATCAGGGCACCGAGCCGGGTGGCATTCTGGAAGGGAGCGGGCTGCTCGCTCCCCAGAGACTCTCCAGCCTCAGAGAGGGGCCAATGGGCATACTTGACCTGGTCAGAAGTCACCCGCCCACCCCCCGCTGGGGACCAGGCTGACGGGAGCCTTCACTGCAGGAAGTTCTAAGGAATAGAAGGATGAAGGGTCCACAGACAGCCCCCAGGGGACCCACCTTCTCTCTGTCCTTCCTATTCTCTTCAAGGCCTTCCCAGAGGGACTGAAACTGAGTCCTTCGTGGCTTTGATGCACATCCCTTTGTGCATCCACACTGGCCTTCTGGTCTTTAGATTATGTCTAACGGCCTGGGTAATAAGGCACACCCTGCACAAGCAACCTTATACCTCCTATACTCAGCACATATGTGCACAGGTGCTCACACAACACCCTCCCCCAAACAAGTGCAGATGTATGGGCACCATGTAGCTGAGCAACTGAAAGTCCACATGTGCACGTGAAGGTAAACCCTCATACACTGGGCTTGGAAGTCTTACTTTGCAGCCCAGGGTAAAAAGGCATGAGGCAGGCCAGTAAGTACTCCCAAATTTCTAGGGAAAACCCTGAGATGAAAGGAAAAAGAAAAAAGGAAATGATGTCGCCTTTTTCATGAGCTGGGGCCACAGTCCCGGAGGCCTCCTTTGGGTCACGGGCAGTGCTGCTCTGGGGGTTGGTCAAAACTCCTGCAACTGGGACAGAAGGACTCCCTGCCTGGATGTGCGCTGAGGGTATCTTCTGTGTCTCAGGTCACTTCTCAGGCCTCTGGGTCAGCTATTTTGTGGGAAAAGGACTCACTAAGTCGGACCTCAGTGCTGATTCTAAGACCCCTCTTATAGGCTTTATGACCTTGGGCAAGTCCCTTAACTTCTCTGAGCATCAATTTTCCCCTCTGTAAGGTGGGAATAACGATGCCTGCCTGTCTAACTCTAGGATGATATGAATCAACGACAGTGAAAGTTCTTCAAAGCTGCGAAGGCTTGTATATATTTGAAGCGTTATTAATATGTTCTTCTGCCTCCAAAGCTGGCCTTCCCCGAGGAGACGATGCAATGTTTTTGAACACAGAACGAATTCCTAAACTGTGCCCTCCCCCTCTCCACTATTTCTGCCTTGGGTTGTCAAAAATGGTAATCTTCTCTCAGGCCTGAAATTATGAGCCTGCTTTATTGGTCAAAGGCCATAATAATTTGAGCTCTTATTTTATAAACTCATTTCTGCACAGTGATATCCTGATAGGAGCAGGAATAATAAATCACAAACATGTCCCCCAAGATTGCATTGTAAATGTCAAACTAGACAGGAAATTGTAATTAAAGAAAGGAAATTGCTACAAAGAAGCACTTGATTTTAAAATGAGCCAAGCATAGAATTTTCTAAGCATTTAATTATAGTCCAATTTCAACTGACTTGGCTTTTGCAGTCATATTTCTTATTATAACTCTTCTACATAATAACCCAATCTCCCTGCTCACATAGGTCCGGCCCATCAGAGGGTAAGGACACTGCACAAGTACAGGGATTTAGAACTTTATAGGGGCGGTAATCATGGTGGAGGCTGGGGTGATGCACACAGGTGTCAGGATTTTAAATCAACCGCAGTCGAATTTCCAGCCGAAAGGGGAGCAACCTAACACCTGGGAGCTAGCAGATTTAGCCTGACTTCCGCTCAGTTAGAAATCCACTCAGGCGCTTGATTCCGGCAGGAGAAGAGGGGCCCAGCCTCCCATGTTCTGTTCCTCAGATCTTCAAACGTGCATGGAAATGGCCCCCACCCAATCCACCCACCTACTGGCCATGCTTTACTCAGGTAGTACCTCGGGACTGGGCTCGGTTTAACATCCACGTCTGCACCTGGGTGCTGGGGGTGGAGGGTGTATGCATATTCAACCAGGTGTTCAGCGGCCACAGGCGCTACAGGCGGGAGGGCAGGGTGGCCGAGAATGTAGGACGTGGTGCTAGATCGTCCTGGGTTAAAATCCTAACTCTGCCACTTAACTGCGAGTTGGGCCTAAGTCACGTAACCTCTATAGCCTTGATATGCTTGTTTGTAAAATGGGCATCATGATAGCCTCCATCTTGTCTGGTGTGTGGTTAACAATCATAAATGGGAGTGACTGCAGTGGTTACTGTTGCTGGCCCAGGAATGATCCCCAAAGTAACCTGCACACCGGATCTTCTTGTCTCTCCATCAGGTTTATAGGACCCAGAAACTGGTTAGTTACTGGTTCAACTCCCGGTCCTTGGAGGTTACTGCTTTCAGCTGGGATTCCTCATTCCCCTCTGCAGGCTTAGTCTCTCCCACAGGAGGGAAGGGAGATTCAGCACCCGAGCATCCTTCTTTCTCAAACCTTCCTCTCTCTTCGGACAATTCAGCTAGGTTGTGGTCAGCAGAGTGGGTGAAGTCTGACACGAGTAGAACAGGGCGTGGCCCCCAGAAAGACCCAAAGACTGCTGTCTCAGTGGAGATGTTACCCAAGGAGTTACTATGAGTGGGGGTCCAGCAGGTCTGCTAGGCTGGTTGTGCTATTTTGCATTGCACAAGCTCCAGGGAGTGGTATTTACATAGACTACAATATGAATGCCCCCTTTAAATTGTGCAGTGTACAACTTCTACAGCTGAACATGGTGAACTTAGACTCTGGGCCCAGAGCTAAGTTGGACCTAGGTTGGTGGGAAGGTAAGGGTCAGGTTGGAGAGAGGTACAGAATAGTTTGACGATTTGGACTTGGAGTGAAGCGTCAAAGGTCCCAGGGATCAGAGCAGAAACCAGAGGAGCAAAGTCCCAGAGAACTGCAAAGGCATGTCTGGAACCACAAGTTGCAGTAAAGGGGTGGGGGGCGGTGCTGATGAATCCTCTCCCCTGGGTACCTCTGATCTATGGGGTTTGTCTCATCTGAATCTGCTGGGCAGCAGGGGAGCTTGGCTTCTGACAGCAAGTGATGAGTCGGGCACCAGTCTGTCCTCTGGCAGAGCATCCCCATTCCCACCTGTGATGAGTCAAATGCAGGGATCATACCACACAGGACAGACAGTGCGTGTAGTCGGTGATATAGGACCAACTTCCTGGGCTGCGAGGATCTGGGGGAGCCTGGCTCAAGGCTTCCTGACAGAAGTGCCATTGGAGGTGGTCACAGAGAGGGCACTTAGGAATTTTGGGGGCACCATGGGGAAAAGGCATTCCAAGGAGATGGAACAACCTGGACAAAGGTACAGAGCTGTGAGAATACTTTCATTCATTCAAAAAATATTTATTGTGACCACCATGTGCCAGGCACTGTTCTGTGTACTAGGGATCCTGAAATGAATAAAACAGACAACAATCCTTGTCTTCATGAAGTTTCCATTCTAGTGGGAAGAGAAAGATAACAAATACTATAATAAACAGATTGTATAATATGTCAGAGGGCAATACTAAGGACTATGTAGAAAAATCAAGCAGGGGAGAGAAATAGGAAGTATTGGGAAGAGTTACAATTTTAAGTAGAGGGTTCAGGGACCTTCCTGGGAAGGTGATATTTGAGCCAAGACATAAAAGCAGTGGAGGAGCAGGGCAAGCAGACACACAGAGAGCATTCCAGGCAGGAGGAAGAGGAAGGGCAAAGGCCCTGAGGTCTGGCCTGTTCAAGGAATAGCCATGAGGACACTGTGTGGTGAGGAAGGGGGAGTGAAGGGGGCAGAGAAGAAGGGAGAACCAGGTTGCACAGGGCCTTGTAGGTTACCGAAGGACTCAAACATGATTAGGGGCTTACTGACTACATCGTTGAGAGCAGACTCAAAGGGATCACAAGGGCAGAAGTGGACATAGTCTAGGTTCAAATCTTGGCTTAGCCACTACTAGCTGGGTAACCTCAGGGAAATTACTTAACTTCTCTGGACCTCAGTTTCTTGAATGTAACCCCGGGGATTCATAAGAGTGTCAACTTCAGAGGATTGTTACAAGGTTTAAAATAGTTAATTCACCTAAAATGCATAAAGCGGGTACCTGGCTTGTAGCAAGGGCTACATGAGTGTTGGCTACTGCAATTTCAAAGAGGAGAGACAGGTCAGATCGCGGATTCATAAAGCCCATCCAGGCTGGCCTGAGGAGGTGGGATGCAGGGCCTGGAGAGGCAGGGAGAGGGGCTTTGCAGTAGTCCAGGGGAGAGATGATGGTGGCCTGGGGTGAGGGGTGGGACATGGAGAGAACTGGGAGGGTTTGAGAGAAACTTGTGGGGTAACCTTGGTGAAATGTACCTCATACTCCCCCTCAGAGGGCGGGAAGTTGAGGGAGAGGGCAGAGCAGTGAGGTCAAACCCACCTCATGGCTGATGAGTTTCCCACGGTGGCTCTCTCCTCACTCTCCCTCCTGGAGCCCACCGTTCCCCTCTGCCCCCAGGGGGTTCGTATCCAGAAGGCCCTTCCCTCCCCCTGTCTCCTGACAGGATCCAGTCCAGACTCCTTGGCCTGGTCATCAAGGCCCTTCCCACCCCGACCCTAGCCGGCTCCATCTCTCACTGCCCCTTCGAGACCCCTTGTGCTGCCCCCATCAGGCCCTGCTTCCTTCTGCAGGCCCCTCCACTCCAGCCTGGCCCCTCAGCTTCCCAGGAGTTCTGTTTCTGGCCAGTGACTCAGGGCTGCCTCCTGGTGGCCACAGGGCCACGACTTACCTGCATTCCACCTCAGGAGATAGTTCTCTGGCCAGCACAGCTTCCTGCTGACTAGCTCTGCCTATGCACAGTGTTCTCAGCGGCTGCATGTTGGAAGGAGTGTGCCCCTGCCCCCGGGGGCCTCTACCAGGCACAGGCAGGTCCCATTTGTGAAGGAGGCACGTGTGTACTCAGGACTATAACTTTGTGCCCTAGACCTTGTGACCCTTTGGTCAGGGAGAACCCAAAGGCTTCTCCTGTGAAAACAGACCTTCAGGAAAGCACCCCAGACTCCCAGTTAAGATGACATTTTAATGGGGGAACTTGAGGCACTCTGGAGGTGGCCAACCAGCAGAGGCAGCTGGCCCGGCCTGCCCTCAGGGGCATCCTGAAGCAGTTCTTCCTGGCGGAGAGAGAGGGTCCTCCAGCTGTCAGGTTGTACTGTCACACCAAGGCTCCATCTCATTCTGGCTAAGACAGAAGACCACATCCAAAGTCTCCTCCTGGCCTCCAAGACCCCCTACCATCCACCACTGCCCATGGAGAACTCTGTGGCCTGGCCATGCCAACCTGCTCCTCCTGCCCCGTAGGCCCGCCTTCCTGCCCTGCTCACTCCACTACTCTGCCTTCCTAGCCAGCTCCTGCACCCCGTCTTCCAGGGAGCAAGGCTGCCCTGACCTTCTTGGCCCATCTCTGCTTCTCCCTCTTCTTTTCTCCTTGAAACACCACCAGGCCATCTCAGAGGGCTCAGGGCCGAGAGAGCCTCAGGCTCCAAATCTCAGCCCTGCCAGCCCCCAGGCCTTGGCTCCTATCAGGCTTCCTCTAGGCCATGAGCGCTCCAGGAATAGGGACAACCTGCCGTTTCCTTCTCTGTGCCCCCTGTTCCCACCGGACACTAGCACTGTGGGAGCACAAAGTAGGTGCCTGATCCCCACCCACCTACAGGAAAAGGGGATAATTGTTCCCCTGAGGCCTCAAGCCCAGAGCCAGGGCTGGACAGGGAGGAACCAACCTGGCAGGGGCTTCAGGCAGCAGAAGCTGATGACAGAGGATTCAGGGGGTCCGGCAGAAGCCCCTCATGGTAGACAAACATGACCTCCAGCAAGGAGCCCCAAGCCACGTCTGAGGGAAAAGCAACGTCCATTAAGTCCATTAACTTTAACACTGAAATCAATGTTGCAGCCACCAGAAGTAATTAGCGTAATTCACATTTCAGATCAGGAGATTTTTTTGAAAACCAAGTTTAATTACATTGAAAAATGACAACTTCATTTTCTTTCCCTCGATAGGTTCCCCTGATGTTCCCCACACTTTCATTAAAAAAAGGACTGGTCGCAGTTTGTTTGTTTTTTTTTTAATGCCATTAAACAAAAGTAGTACTTTGGCTATTTCAGAGCTAATAAATCAGCTTGGATGCCCGCAACAGAGTTCCCCTCCTTTTATCAGGACAGAGCGTGTGGTTTTCGGCCTGAGAGAATCCAGTTGGGGCTTTCGGGCAGCCAGAGTGGCTCTAAGAGATCACCAAACCCATTTGACAGATGAGTAAACTGAGGACCAGCCAAAGGAGGAGACCCATTCCAGGCCACCATGTCCGGCCCCTTGCTAGCTACAAGGGATGCAGAGATGGCCCCTGCCATCAGGAGTGGGGAAGATAGAGATGTAGGCTGTGTCGGGGTCAGCACAGAGCAGCTTGAGGAATCAGGAAAGGCAGAGGTGACATCAGATCTGAGCCTTGAAGGGTCTAGAACTTAGCTGGGGGAAGAAGAGAAGGCTGCCATTCCAGATGGAGGAGAAGGTGACAGCCAAGGCCAGGCAATGGGCAGTAGACTTGGGAGTGTACCTGGGCTTGGGTAGAGGTTGCTCACTCAGGCTCTCATGGGAAATGAGGCCTGAGGATGACACGTCTCACCTCACTGATTTCCCAGACACAAGGCCCTCACATCCATATGAGGATATCAGGGTTTCCAATAAATTGAAGATGGCAGCCAGGAGGCCACACTGTCCCCACCTTTATCCTGCCCCACCTTACCACCCTCCCTGCATTTCCTGCTCCTGCAGCCCTCCAGTCCCTATCCTACCACCTTACCCCATTTCTTTGTCCCACACTCAGATCTGCCCACCCCAGCATCTTAGCCTGACCATTCTTATTTTCAGCTTCCCTCACCTCAAGCCTCGTCTTTGTAGCCTCTGGCCCCTCTGACAGATGCATCTCCCCCACCCATGACTTGGTCCCATGTGTTTGTTTAAGAGACTGCCATGGTGCTAATTGCTGTGTTTATTCGCTTTCGCCAAATGCTCTCTGTTTTGCAGGCATTTGCTTGAGTGGCTCCGGATGCCTGATCTTGCTTGTTTTTCTTTTGGGGTGGGGACAGGGAAAGAGACACATCATTCTCATCACTGCCTTTCTGGGACACGCCAGAACCAGGACTAGGGCCTGTCCCCTTGTCTTGCCTCTACCCCTCCTCTCCAGGAAGGGGCCCCTGGGCTCGGAGTCAGCTTCCTGGGTCAGGAGAGTTTCAGTTTGCTGCTGGGGGGCTGGGGCAGCATTCTCTCCGTGGAATCATGTCTCTGTTTTCCCAGCAACCGCCATGGCCAGAAGAGCAAGCCTTAGCTCATTGGTTGTGCAGTCTGGCCTGGCCTGTTCTCTAAGTAAAAGAACAACCTAGATGAGAATGTTGTGCTTCGCTGGATCTCAGAAGATGAGGCAATAAATGTGAGCCATCCCGGCCTCCAGGGATCCCCACGAGGGCTGCTCAGCCAGGCAGGGCCGCACTCCCAGCACCTCCTCCTGTGCCAAGCCGCTCCATTGTGTGGGCTGGCAGGCCTGGGGTGGGGGGCGGCGGAAGGGTCACGCCTGCCAGGGTCTTCGCATCACAGCCCCTTGCTGAAAGGCCCCACCCCCTCCTCTGGGCCCCACCAGCCAGGCCAGGGTCAATGGGATTAAAGGCTCAATTCACGCCAGTCAGTTCTCTGGTAACATGATTTCATTAGAGGCAGGCAGGGAAGAGAATGGACGGAAACAGCTGGTGTATAAATTATAAAGTCTACTTTGTACTGAGTGCACACACCTTTCCCCAGCCACATGACTAATTAATGTGGCGGGGAGTGGACTTGAAGTCAGATTGCCTTTCCCCCTCTCTCCTGGGGCTTGGTTAACAACAGGTCCCTGCAAAGCTGGGAGAAGGGAAGATTATGCAAAGCTATCATCATATGAAAATAGCGTATTAACATACTGCCTGTGAGCTGTGTCCAATCAGTTCCCTCCCAGTGGCGTGTGTACGAAACAATTAGAATGGCATTTCTACCACGCTTCTTTAATACATTTTGGCATTAATATAATCAAGGAGTGAGGGCCTAGACATCTTGCAGGCACAGTTTTCTGTAACACCCCTGGGACGTTTGGTGGGGGCAGGTTGATGGGATCTCGGGGGCGGGGGTGGGAGGCGGCAGCGCTCCTCTGGACCAGAGCCTCAGGTGCAGTTGTCTGGTGAGTTGCCCTGTCTCTGTCAGCCACTACAACCTCTGGCTGCCTGGGAGCAAAGGCTTCCTTCCCCCTGGGCAAGGGACCACAGATTCCGGAGGCTTTTCTACTAGCGACAGCAAGAAGTTGCAGAGTTAGAGAGATCCTTTAGAAACATCGATTATGTCTTTTAATCCTTTACCGAAACCCACCAAAGACTGCCCAACTCACTTCAAGTAAAATGCAAACTCCTTCCCCGGACGTGATCTATAGCCTCTGCCTACTTCTCCGGCTCACCTCGCCCAGAGGTGCCCTCACGTGCCTCCTTCAGCCCCTCCAGCCTTCTTTCTTTTCCTCATACACCCTGAGATCCTCCCAGCCTCGGAGCCTTTGTACTTTCTCTTTCCTCTGCCTAGTGGGATTCTCCTTCTTGTCCTGCAGGTCTCAGCTCCTCAGAGAGGCCTACCCTGACTGCCTGATCTAAATCATCTCCACCCCAGTCACTGTCTGCCTCTTTGTTTTGTTTCCTTCATAGGTCTCGTCCTGATCTCAAACTGTCCTGTGTCTGGATTTGGTCCTTGCTGATCTGCTACTTCCCACTGGAACATAAGCTCCTGGGGGCAGGGACCTTGTCTGGCTTGGTCACTGCTGGATTCCCAGCACTCTAGTGGTAATTGGCACATACCAGGTAATTGACAGCTGTTGTTTGGATGAGTGAATGAATGACTCAAATCCTAGTATCTGGAGTCTCTGGGGGAACCAGTAAGACCTGGTGGGGATCTTGGCTTTGCCGCCATCTCCCTTGGGCAACACAGCTTCTTCTTTCATTCGCCAAGCCTTTATCCAGGACCTGTTGGTTGCGTAATCCTGAAGAACTGGGAGAAGCAGGAACCAGCTGTGGTTCCTGCCCTGAGGGGCTCAAAGCCTAATTGGGAAATAAGTCTTGATATGGGAAGAGAAGACCAGCTCTCTAAGTCAGAGCTTGAACACAGGGGTACAGGGGGACAGAAAGGTGGGAGTGAAGGGCCTGGGACCAGCTCTATGACTAATGCTGCTGTGCGACTTCAGGCCAGTCACTGAACCTCTCTGCTCCTCAGTTTCCTCATCTGGAAGGCAGATCACAGTCAAAGTCAGCCCTGGAGCTTACTGAGTCCCATTTGAGAGATAGGCAGGCTGAGGCCCAGAGTGGGACAAAGTCTTGCCCAGTGTCACAGGGTGAGTTAGCGGCAAAGCCAGGACCAATGCCCAAACCAAGGCCTGTGTGTCTCAGTGGGATGCCAGACCCCTGCTCCCATCTGTCACCAGCCACCTGAACCATTCCAGATTCTCCGGGGGCCCGATTAGCACCCAGCCCTTAACCCGCAGCTCAGAGAAAGAGCTGAGAGCCCTAAGCATGTGCCTCCTTCCTTCACAGCATGTGGGGATCGTATCTGAGTGAAGGCATCTCCAGGCCCGGAGCCCCTTGGGTCTGGCCGTGAGACATCTGGAAAGTGGCCTGCTGCCACTCCCCAGACTTTGTATGAACAAAGCCTTGTGTCTGTGGGAAAGACCCAGCACAAACCAGCCTGGCTCAGACCCTTTCTGCCTTCTCCTGTTCTGGACCCCCTGGGAGGTTGCTTCACTGAACTCTGGTGTTCATATTCAGTGTAACCAACAGGTGTTTACCAAGTATCTACCACAAGCCAAGCACTGTCCTATTGGCTGGAGATGCATCAGTGAAAAAAACATAGCTGCTCCCATGGAGCTTACATGTGATGGGAGAGACAAACACACACACTACTATCATATAATATATATTTTTTTGATGTTGGGGGTAGGAGTTTATTAATTAATTAATTAATTTTTGCTGTGTTGGGTCTTCGTTTCTGTGCGAGGGCTTTCTCTAGTTGTGGCAAGCGGGGGCCACTCTTCATCGCGGCGCGCGGGCCTCTCACTATCGCGGCCCCTCTTGTTGCGGAGCACAGGCTGCAGACGCGCGGGCTCAGCAGTTGTGGCTCACGGGCCCAGTTGCTCCGCGGCATGCGTGATCTTCCCAGACCAGGGCTCCAACCCGTGTCCCCTGCATCGGCAGGCAGATTCTCAACCACTGCGCCACCAGGGAAGCCCTGGCCAGTGGGTTTTTTTAAAAAAAGCACATGTCACATTCTAAAAAAATTCTTTGAGTTCACTGGTTACTCCAGGGCTGTCCCTTAAAAGCATGAGCGGAACGCATTTTTTTTTTTTTTTTTTTTTTTTTTTTGGCGGGAGGTTTACCTGTATAATATTTTTAATAATATTATGCAGTACTATAATGATAAGTCCTATAAATAATAATAAGTACCATAAATACATATAGTAGGGGAAGAAGATAGTAACCAGGAGGGAGGGCTCATGGATAAGGTGACATGTGGGCAGAGACCTGGACGAAGTGATGAATCAAGGCATGAATGCACATATCTGGGGAGAGCATTCTTAGGCAGAGGGGCACAGAGAGCCCAGTGGCCCTGGGGTACAAGGAATCTTGGCATATTTGGGAACAGCAAGGAGACTCACGTGTGGGAACAGAATTATCTAGTAAGAGAGCAGGAGAGAGACAAGGGTGGAGGGGTAAGTGGAGGAGGAGGAGGGCCAGGGCAGATCACATAGGGCCTCAAGGACCCTGGTGAGGACTGCAGGTTTCACTCTGAGAAGCCACTAAGGAATGACATGATCTGACATCTGTTTTTAAAGATTACTGGCAGCTGTGGGAGAAATGGTCTGTTGGAGGGACAAGCAGGAAAATGGCCAGGAGACTATTGCAACCATCCAGGCAAGGGATGATGGAGTCTTAAATTAGGGCATGCGTGGTGAGGAGCAGCTGGATTCCGCCTGTAATTTTTTTTTTTTTTTTTTTTTTTTTTGCGGTCGCGGGCCCCTCACTGTCGTGGCCTCTCCCGTTGCGGAGCACAGGCTCCGGACGCGCAGGCTCAGCGGCCATGGCTCGCGGGCCCAGCCGCTCCGCGGCATGTGGGATCTTCCCGGACCGGGGCACGAACCCGCGTCCCCTGCATCGGCAGGCGGACTCTCAACCACTGCGCCACCAGGGAAGCCCTCTGCCTGTATTTTGAAGGTATGACTGACAGGGTGTGATTTCAATTGGATGTGGGGTTGGAGAAAAAGGGAGTAAGAGAAGTTCTAAAGGTCCCTCGGAGAGAGTGAGGCTGACTTCCAGCCTGATGCCGTGAGGCTGGCCGTGCACTTCCTTGGACATGGTGCCTCCCAGCTTCCAATCACCCAGGAATAGCAGGGCCCCTACCTGTCCCTTTGGTAGATCCTTCCCTGACTTCTCACAGCCCAGCACACCAGGAAACAAGCAGCTGTCCCCCAGCACAGTTCTTGGTGAGCAAACTCAAGTCGGAGACCCATCATAACAGTAATAGCCTGACACCATCAACCCATACACTTCTCACAGCTCTAACTGTCCCCATTTTACAGAGGAGGAGACTGGGGCTCAGAGATGTCAATAACCTGCTCAAGGGTCCAGAGCTGAGCTGGGATTTGAACCCAGGTCTTCTGGCTTCAGGGCTCATGATCACTGCAAATGGGTGGGGTGCAGGGACCATCAAGGGCTGAGGGCCCTCCCATCCCCCTGACCTGACAGAGCTCCTGACAGCCCTCCAGTCATTCAGCCTCAGACTGGGAGCTCCCCCAGTACAGTCACTGAGTTTCTTCCTCCTGGGATTCCCAGTGCCTAGTACAGGGCCTGGCCCATGGGAATAGTGATGCGGACATGAACATTAGGCACTGCCCGAAGCACTTTATGTTAACTCATTTACTTCTCAAAATACTATGAGGCAGATACCATTATGATCCCCATCCTACAAATGGGGAAGCTGAAGTCCAGGAGGATTAAGCAATTTGTTCAAGGTCACACAGGTCACACCACTAATAAGTGAGAGTTGGGATTTGAAC
>NC_041229.1:63030229-63037729 GCF_002837175.3 Physeter macrocephalus | reverse complement strand
GGGAAAGCAAAGCCTGGAATTGGAAACTTGGAACTTGAAGAAACCATTTTATTGCTGGGGAATCAGGCTCAGTGTATTCATTAGGGGAAAGGCGAAGCTGCTGTAATAGACCTCAAACTGCGATGGCTTGAATAAGATGGAACTTAATTTCTCTCTCTCATAACACGAGGTAAGAAGCTCAGGTTGTCAGGGCTGCTCTACAAGGTCGCTCAGGGACCCAGCTTCCTTCCACTTTGTTTCCCTGCATCCTTTCTGGTGTTGTCACCTGCATAGTCAAATCTGGGTATTGGAATGTGTCTGTATTCTAGCTTATGGGAAGGGGGGAAGACAGGAAGCCCTGGATAAGCAATGTCCTTGTACACAAGAGAGGGAAAAGTAGCTCATATCTCTCCTGCCTACAGATGAGAATAGTAAGTTGTCTACACCTATTTGCAAGGGAAGCTGGGAAAGATAGTCTCCAGTTGGGCAGCTGCCCTGGAGGGAAGGGAGAACGGAGGCTGGGGACACCAACAGCAGTCAGCCACGCTCAGGAAGGGGAGGTTGCCTGAGATCTGCGTGAAGTAGTGTTCGAACCTGAATCAGGATCCAGGCCTGAGTAGTCACCACCAAGTCTGAGAGGCCTCAGGGCAGCACCACAGGCTCTTTGAGGGTCTGAATTAGCAGCCGGTCTCCAGGCTGTGGGTGACTCAGTCTGCTGGGCTGGGGCATATTTAGTGCAGGCCCTGAGTAGTGTCTGACTGTGACCTCCAGCCCTGACAGGACTCAGATATTTCTATGACTGACCACAGAAGGGGCCCAAGTGTGAGGGCTCAGTGCCTGGCTTGGAGAAACCCAGGCAGGTCCTGGGTAGCAGCAGCCGTAGAGGACTATGTGCTTCCAGGGTGATGGGTTTTCCTCCAAACTTGTATCACTTGGGAGCTGGTGGGGCCTCTCAGACAGGCTGGGCGTGACAAAGAACCCCTTGGGCCTCTTTGATTTGGGGACAGGGGTAGGACAGAACGACCCCACTAGATAGAGCCTGGAGGAAGCAGACCAGGAGCGCTTCCCCATCAGCCTCACGTACCTTGGCCCCTGCCTGCAGCATCGGGAGGACGGCTTCTGGGATCCGTGTGCTGTTGGGACATGCGGCTGTAGCTCCAAGGGGACCACCTGCACATGGGTGTGTTCACTCTGGTAAGCTTGTCGGGAAACTGTCAGTTCTCTGGGACTGAGTCACAGTGCTTAGCCCACGGGCCGGTCGGCAGGAGTCCATGAAGCTCTGGGACCAGCCCCAGCCCCATGAGTACATGGGAATGCCCGGCTTCGGAGACCCAGCCCAGGATCACTCCAGGTCTTCAGTCCTCGGTGGACAGGTGATTAGGAGGACGAGAAAGGGAGCAGAGGACCCTAATCATGCAGGATGATTATTCGGGATTCTGATTGGGATTGGGATTCTTTTTTTTTTTTTTTTTAATAATTTATTTATTTTTTATTGTGTTGGGTCTTCGTTGCTGCGCGCAGGCTTTCTCTAGTTGCAGCGAGCGGGGGCTGCTCATCGTTGCAGTGCGCGGGCTTCTTATTGCGGAGGCTTCTCTTGTTGCGGAGCACGGGCTCTAGGCGCGCGGGCTTCAGTAGCTGTGGCTCGCGGGCTCAGTAGTTGTGGCCCACGGGCTCAGTAGCTGTAGCTCACAGGCTCTAGAGCGCAGGCTCAGTAGTTGTGGAGCACGGGCTTAGTTGCTCCGCGGCATGTGGGATCTTCCCAGACCAGGGCTTGAACCCGTGTCCCCTGCATTGGCAGGCAGATTCTCAACCATTGCGCCACCAGGGAAGCCCATGGGATTGGGATTCTGAAGCTGCCGATCAGGCTGGAGCTTGGTTGCTGGGGTGGCTGTGGCCTCAGAGGGGACAGTGGGGCTCCAGGACGCCCCCGTGGTGAGAAAAAGAAAGCCATTCGGAGACTGAGTGTGCCGCACTCGAACTGCCGGGGAAGCCTGCAAGCTCACCAGCACCGCAGAGGGCCCTGTCATCACCAGTTCTCAGAACAAGCTAGATGACTAGATAAATAAAAGAGTGGAGGGAAATATTTGAGGAGACAAATTCTCCCAACTGTGGTTAGGGTGGTGGCTGTGAGAAGGGCAAGGACAAGTTCAGAATCTCAGAGTTGGGTTATACCCCTGGGCCTTCTTGTCTGACCCATTTCTCCCCCAAAGCAGGGGCTTGGAAGACAAAATGCAAACACTTACAACTTAACAGTTTTTCTTTGATCCCTGTCACACAAATAAGTATACAAATAACTATGTAATTAACTAGATGGTTGTGATAAGAGCTATGAAGGAAAAGCAGAGGGCCCTGCCGGACTGTAAGAGGGCGATCTAACCTAGTCTGGAGGGGAGAGGCCACCCTGACGAAGAGAGTGACGTTAAATCCCAGACCCACGGGGTGAGCAAGAGGTGGTCCAAATGAAGAACGTTCCATGTAGACGAAACAGCGAGCCTGCAGGCCCTGAGGCAAGCAGTGGTTCAGACAATGACAAGGGCAACGACTGCAGGCAGGAGCAAGTGGTGGGTGCCCGTGATGGGAGATGCTTCAGGAGACCCTACTCGTGCAGAGCCAGGGGACAGGCTGGGGACGGGGCCTTTCTGCGGAGAGCAACGGGGAGCCGTTACAGCTCTGACGGTTGGTCGACAAAATCTGATCTGCATTTTGAAGACATCTCCTGGCTGCATACGGGGTATGGAGGCTGTATTAGTGGGCCTCAGGGTGGATGCAGGGAGGCTAGCAGGAAGCTCTTGCAGCAGCATGCAAAAGATAATGGTCCCTCTGACTAGTGCAGCCGTGGTGACGATGTGATTGGAGGGAGAGTCAAAAATGACTCCAATTTATTTCTAAATTTTTTAAAATTACAAGTTACTAATTCATTATAAGTAATGAAAAGATTCTAAAGGTACACAATGAAGAAAGTTGGTACTTTGCCCTTAACTCCCGCCTTCCACTCTCACCTGCTAAGGCCACCCTGCTGACAGCCTGAACAGGAGCAGCCTTGCACATCTTGCCTTTGTGTTCATCTAAGCAGAGAGAGGTTTTCTTTTAAATGGGATATTACTTGCTACTTACTCTGCAACCTACTTTTCTCGCTTAACAGTACATCACAGACACCCTTCGCAATTCCATAGCTGTAGGTCTAACTCCCGTTTTAACAGCTGCACGATGTTCTACAGCTGGGCTGTTCGACAGTTTATTTGATCATTGAGTGACATTGATGTCAGATAGTTTCCAGTTTCCTGCCACCACAAACAATGCTGAAATTATAAGGCTATCCTTAAATACGGGTGATTTCCCTCCATAAGATATACTCCCAGAAGGAGAATTTCTGGGTCAAAAGGTATGTGCATTTCTAATTTTAATCAATAGCACCAGGTTACTTGCCCCAAATTGTAACAGATACTGCCCGATTACTTGCTCAGCAACAAATGAGAGCACCCATTTTCTCACATTTCTAACAGGCCTTAAATTTACTCTTAATTTTTTTTCCAATCTGATGAATTAAAGTAATGAAAACTTATTTTGCTTTAATTTGCATTTTTCTAAACAATAATGAGGGTAAGCATTTTATTGCCCATTTAGATTTCCTCCTCCCACAACAGCCTGTTCATACCCTATTTCCATTTTTCTTTTGGGCATTTGTCTTTTTCTTTACAATTTATAGAAACTCTTTGTATATACGACATTTTCCCTTTTACTGTTTAATATTTTGCATATATTTTTCTGGTAAATCATTTGTCTTTTTCTTTGTTTATGGTATCTTTTGCCGTCAAAGTTTTAAAAATTAACTTAGTATAATGTCTATCCTTTCTTTTGCTACTCTTGCAGATCTCCCCCACCAAATTTACTCATGTTTTCATTATCCAAATCTATTCCATTTTTCCTTTAAATTTCTTCTAATATTTTCATTGTTTCATTTTTGTATTAAAATCTCTAACCCATTTGGAGCATAATCTTTATGGGAGTGGGTAGGGATCCCATTTGTTTCTTCCAGATGGATAACCAATTATGGTAGCACCATTTAAAAAAATAGCTTTATTGAGATAGAATTCACATACCATACAATTTACCCATTTAAAGTGTACAATATAATGCATTTTAGTATATTTATAGATGGGTGAATCACCACAGTCAACTTTAGAACCTTTCATTACCTCAAAAAGAAACCCTGTACCTTTTAGCTGTCAACCCACTATTACCCCCAGTCATCTGCTTTCTGTCTCTACTGACTTGCCTACTCTTGACATTTTGAATGAATGGACTCATATGACATGTAGACTTTGGTGACTGCCTTCTTTCACACAGCATAACTTTTTTTTTTTTTTTTTTTTTTTTTTGCGGTACGCGGGCCTCTCACTGTTGTGGCCTCTCCCGTTGCGGAGCACAGGCTCCGGACGCGCAGGCTCAGCGGCCATGGCTCACGGGCCCAGCCTCTCTGCGGCATGTGGGATCTTCCCGGACCGGGGCACGAACCCGCGTCCCCTGCATCTGCAGGCGGACTCTCAACCGCTGCGCCACCAGGGAAGCCCAACACAGCATAACATTTTAAAGGCTCATCCATTTTGTGGCGTGTATCAGTACTTCATTCCTTTTTATTGCCCAGTAATGTCCATTTGTCAGTTGATGGACATTTGTTTTTTTCCCACCTTTTGGCTATTATAAATAATGCTGCTATAAACATCACTGTACAAATTTTTGTGTGGACATGTTTTCAGTTCTCTTGTCTATATATACCTAGAAGTGGAATTAATGGGTCATATGGTGATTCCACGTTTAGCTTTTGAGGAATCACCAAGCTGTTTTCCAAAGTGGCTGCACCATTTCACATTCCCACCAGCAGTTATGAGTTCCAGTTTCTCCACATCTTCAGCAACATTTGTTATTATCTGACTTTTTGATTTTAGCTTCTTAGTGGGTGTGAAGTGGTATCTTGTTGTGGTTTGGTGTGCATTTCCAATGGTGTTGAGCATCTTTTCAGGTGCCTATTGTCTTATTTGTATATCTTCCTTAGAGAACTGGCTATTCAGATAGTAGTACCATCTATTATTTGTTTTCTCTGATGAATTGCTTACATGTGTTATCCAAGTGCCCTCTGGACACTATCAGATTTGGTGTTCTGGATACAGCCATTTTCTCTCTAACAGTCCCAGGGTTGGGAGGTAGGGTTGATGGGCTAGGGATACAGATGCCTCCCATATAACTAGAGCTGCTCCCCAATACTCTTTCCATCATGTCATCCATTGCATGCATGTGCTGCCACCAATGCCACCGAGCTGCTGACCCAGTTGCTCTTGTCCCTCTCTACAGTTACCTTTTGTTCCTAGTGACCAGCTCTTTCAGAGGAGACTTCAATAGTAAAGCCGTTAGTGACTTGCTTCCTCATCTGCACCACTGCCCTCTTCCTATGGGAGTGCCGGGTGGAAGTGGGTCAGGCCTAGCTTTGCGCCATACCTGGAATTGTTGCCCCTCCAAACTCCAGGCCTTGCTACTCAGTCTAGATGCCCATGACGATCTCCTTTCAGGAAGCTCACTGTCTCTCCTCCAGAGTGGTTTCTGTTGGGGACCTTGATCCTTACAGTAGGTCTGTCCATGTCTAAATCTCAGGGATGGACTGGGTTCAGTGTCCTTCACCACTGCTTGGGGCCCATATAAATTCAAAGATGGGCTGGGCATCTGTTTCAGTATCCCTGACCACCCATCATGGTTAAGCTCTCTGAATTTTCTCTTCCTCTATGAAAACCAGGAGGCTGGTCTTCTAAGAGCTCACACAGGCCCTTGGTGTGAGTGAGGGTGGGGGCAGAGGAGGCTGGGTGCTCAACCCTTCAGGCCGGCCTCTCTGAGTGTCAGATCTGGCCAAGCAGATCACTCAATTGCAGGGCCACGCTAGTCCACATGGTGCTTCTGTGCAAATTAGCAAAAAGTGCCCTCTTTTGGTGGGTGCAGCCCATGTCAGGCACATGGCTTGGAGAGCAGAGAGAGGGCAGAATTTCAGGCCCCTCTTGTCCTGTTGGCCAGATGCCCTAGTGCCAGGAACAGCCGGCACCAATCCAGGCAGTGGCCATGCCCAGCAACACAGAGAAGCATGAAGATCCAAATATTAGATCCAGAGGAAGCATGCACCTGGATTCTGGTCCCATGCCATCTGAGATCCTGGGGAGGGAGGAAAGATGGTACCCAAGGTTCTCTCCTTCTGAGCCTCCATTCTTATATCTGAATCCCTCCCCTGCCTCTGCAGCTCCCATTTTCTCCAGTGACCCAGTGTAGACTCTTCATATGATATCTGTCCTTCCACTCCAGAGGAGAGCCGAAACTATGCCCTCAAGGGCTGACCTTATGCTCCAGGGCTCAATGGAATAATCCACATACCACTCAGTAATCCAGACTTCACATAGAGACACTCACTTAGAGAAACGTAGGGGAGATGTTTCCTTAGAGGGCTTTGAGAGGTGGGCAAGGGCTTTCCAAGCAGAGAGATGCCATGAGAAGAATCACTAGAGCAAGAACCTGCAGGGTGTGTTCAATTACAGTAAAGCAGTCCAGAGGGGCAGGAGTGTGAGATTGTTGTTGGAGATCAATAGATAGCAATTGAATTGAAGTGAACGGCAGTGGTTGTTACAAAGGCTTCCCCAGATCTCCCGAAGGGCCTGAAACGATAGGATAAGTAGTTAGGGCTTTGTCTTATGGACAAAGGGGAGCCATGGAAGCTTTTTGAGCAGGAGAGTAGCAGGGTCAGGTCTTGGCACCAGGAAGATGACTCTAGCAGCTTGTGCTGGATGGTGAGGAGGAGGATTTGCCAGACCTAGTCATGGCATGGCTATGTTCAGTGCTCATGGGAGACTGAGAGCAGCAGATTTGGGAGATCATCCTGAAGAGCACCTCTGAACAGTCCGCTTTTCTTTACTGAACTGAATATAATTAATTCAGTCATTTCACAAACTTTTCCCAATATGAACAGTGTGAGTCCATGGGCGAGGATGCAGGAGAGCAGGAGGAATCAGGATGAGCCCTCCCTTCCCCCCAGCCCTCTCTCCACTCCTCAATCAGAATGTGTTTTGATAAGTGGGGGCTTGGGGACAGCATAAGGGTGACAAGCTGTGCCTCCCCCACCAATTAAATTTTTAAAAAAGCGGCTATGGAAGGAGCGAATATTAGTTTCCTGATTTATAAAGCCAAATGGATTAAGCTCATTCATTGCCCGAGGAAACAAAAAGGAAATCTTCAATACCTCTGTGCACATTGAGAACAGGAACAATACCGGTCTTTAGAAAGCAGAAACCTAATTTGGGGGAATCAATTACCCTCTGTGTCCCTGCCTCTGTGGGCTCTCTCAGTGGCTCTCTCTCAATAGAGATTTCCTGGGAGGTAAAATGTGGAGAAGTTGGTCGACCATAGGCACACCCTCCGTTCAGCCTTACAGACAGGAGGCAAACAAGTAAGGTTTGTGGAGTTGGGTGGGGGGGGGGGTGCCTAGATATCAAG
>NC_041229.1:63004292-63030202 GCF_002837175.3 Physeter macrocephalus | reverse complement strand
GAGAGTGGGGTGGGGGGGTGGGGGGGGGGGGGGGGGCTGCCTAGATATCAAGCACTTGTGGAAAGGGGAGGGGGCGAGCTGGGACTCAGGAGGGCTTTGGAATAAACGCTGGAGAATGGGGGAAGTATAGGGATAGGGATGTGCAGTGAGAGGGCGAGGGAAGGGGATGATGGGAACCTGAGGTTTATAACTGGGGGGAGGGGGAGCATAGTCCAGTCGGTGCACAAACCGGTGATGGGGGGAGGGGGACACTGCCCCAGCCTGGGCACCGCCTCCTGATTCTTCCGGTTTCTCTTGTGTGGTCTGCACTTGCCCTTGTGGGTTTGAGCGTGCAGTGGGCAATGGCCAGGCAATTAGGCGAAAAGGAAAGGGGATGGGTGCTACCACAGTAGCCAGGGAGTCACATTCACAGCCACACACAGAAGCACTCGCACAATCTCATACATTCCTGCGCTGGGGCTCGGACCCTCGCCCTCAGTCCCCAGACTCAGAGCCACACCCAGCCCGATACACTCACAGTCGCACACGTGGAGTCCCACACTCACAAGGACAGGGTCACAGACTCAAAACGACACCCCACACACTCCCACCCGAAATCACACACATTCCGCCACCCCCAAGTCCCAGCTGAAGCTCACACAGTGGCTCACCACCCCACACAGCCCACACTCTGGCATGTGATCACACACACACACACACAGAGTCCCTCACACGCACACACTCTGGCTGTGCTTTTGTGTTTTGTCAGAATTAATGAGAAAAGTTCCCGTGCCCTGCGGGTAATTAGTGTCCTTGGAGTTAAATAAGCTAATGGCGGGCACCTCTGGCCCAAGCAATTATGTTTGTGTATTGAATAATTGATTCAAAGGGGGGAAGGGCCGCTAATCAGATCTGAGCATAATGAATTGATTTAATTAACAGGGGAATCTGAGGGGCCCTGGGAAACGCAGGCTTCACTCGGCTGCGCGAGCGCTGCCAGCGCGCAGAGAAGGGCGCGCGGCGGCGGCGGCGGCGGCGGCGGCGGCCCGGCTCGGGCAGCGGCTGCCGGATCCGCTCTGCGATCCCGGCCCGGCTGACGCGCCCCAGCCCCGCCCCGCCCCGCCCTCGGGTTGCGCCCGCCAGCGCGAGCTCCCTGTCCGCTGGGCTCAGCTCCCGGCGCCCGTCCGTCAGCCCCCGTCCGTCCGCCCCCGTCCGCGACAGCGCTAGCCGGGCGCGGAGCCCGCGCTGGGCCGACGGGAGCAGCGCAGGCGGGCGGC
The DNA here is from genome assembly GCF_002837175.3 of Physeter macrocephalus. Lineage (NCBI taxonomy): Eukaryota > Metazoa > Chordata > Mammalia > Artiodactyla > Physeteridae > Physeter > Physeter macrocephalus. The sequence goes on along the minus strand of NC_041229.1, from coordinate 63,028,946 downwards.
GGCGGAGTCCGAGCCGCCCGCCCCTCCGCGTCCTCGGCCCGGGGGTGGGAACCATGGTGTTGGACCAGGAGGACGGTAGGTGCCCGGGGGCCCGCGGGCCGCAGGGTGGGGGCGGCGGCGCGGGCCCGGCCGAGGCCACCCCGCACGGCGGCAGCGCCAACGGCTCCCGGCTGCCTCGGGCCGCTGGACTGCTTCCCGGAAGCCGGGCGGTGGAGGTGCGCGCGGGTGTGTGTCGGGGTGCCGGGCTCAGCCCCCGAGGCTTCTCAGCGGGATTAGGAAGTCACACGGGCTACCCCGAGCCCGCCAGCCCTGCACGCTCGGACCGGGAACTTTCTCACTGGCTCTTGTCGCCTCGCAGACACAGGAGCGCCTCTCCGATCCGCGCCGCGGGCTTCCCCGCAGTGCCCGCTGGCCCCAGTCTCCCCGCCTCCCACTTGGGTATCTGCATGCCCTCCCCCTTCTGCACCGACTGCGGAACGGCTCCCCCAGGGGGATGCCCAGAGAACCCGGCACTTCTCTGGGGTCCCTCAGGTCTGGAACTTCATAGCTGCGGGATGGGTGACATTGCTTCACCCCTGGCAGGGCTGGGGAGGACGCTCGCCATCAGCTCCCCCAGTCCAGCGTGTTGGGAAGTGCTCCGCTGGCTAGGGCCCGTGGATGGGCCATATATCCAAGATATCAGGGCCGGATTCACCTTGAAGCTAATGAATTTTAAGCTTCAGAGTCCTTCTGTTGTAATTTGTATTAGTGATCTACTGTTCCTTTCTTAAAACACCCCCGCCCCAGTTGCATAAGGAAGCTTGGCTCTCCCCAAATCTGGACCACCCCTGGATCCAACTCACACCCTTCCCATTCTAACTGCCAGTCTCTCAGGAGGACTCGCAGTGCTGCTGGCCCAAGGAGCATTGCCAGTTGCTAGGGAGTTCTTTGGTGTCCAGGAGATGGAGCCCTGAGGCAGGAGGCTGGGAAATTTGGGGTTGGGAGGCAGCTGCTGGTCTGCAGGGAAGGGTCTGGCTGCCTGGCCTTTCTCTCCGGCCCCAATAGTCCCTTGTCCCACCCTACCGCATCCCACTACGGTAATTAACTGTCCTGGTTTACCCAGGACCGTCCCTGTTTTATCACTGACAGTCCTGGGTCCTGGAAACCCCTCAGTCCCAGGGCAAACTAGGACATTTTGTGGACAGCCTATATCGACAACCTTCTCTGGGCTGTTGTGCAGGGGTGGATTGGACTTCATCAAGTGAGTGGGGAGACTTGTTTTCTGGAGTGCAGATTCTGCCTAGGCACCCACAAAGCCTAATAAGCTATAACTGCAGCTTCCTAGAAGGCCTGTCCAGGGCTTCCAGAAACCAAAAGAGGAAAAGTTTGCCAACCGTGTACTTCTCCACTCTAGCTGGTTGCAAATCTCTGTGCATGGGCTGCTTTTGTGTGAGTAGGGGGCAGGGCAGGGCATCTGAACTTGGCCAGCAGGCATCCTGATTGTTCTGCAAAGTCTGTAGATTCACCCTGTCCCGTCAACTGTGGCGGCCACAGGGAAGTGGGCTTTGTCACTCCAAATACCCCTCTGAGTGTCACCTGTGAGGCCAGCTTGTAACCCCATCTTGGAGACAGCTGCACTGTGTTGGGAGCAGGGCCCTCAGGCTGAGGCACATCTGACAGGCTCTACTGAAGAGTTCTGGAATATCCGGTCTGCCTGGGCCCTCGGGCACCAAGTCTCCAACCTCCCCCCACAACCCCCAACCCCGATGCAGGAATCCTTCCTCAGGACTTTACTGCCAGGTACAACGACAAACTGCTAGGACCTGCCCAAAACTTTGTAAAGCAGCCAGGAGCACCCCCTCTTCCCTCACCGTAACCTAGGGGACTGATCAACTGGCCTCCCCCTGCCGTCCCCAGAGGCATTTCAAGGGCATTTTGGAGTACTCTTGGCAGTATGGAAGTGAGAGTATATGCTCATCACCTGTGGAATGTGTCAGGTGCAGACAACCTCCCCCAGCCCCAGGGGATCCGAGGACTGCACCCTGGTGTTGTGGGCGTGCCCCTGGACCTGGAGGCATAGGAGTTACCTGCCTGCACAGCAATTACACATAAGCTGAGAGGGAGGCCGCTGGATGAGCCAGGCTCGTGTCTGGGTTTGTAAACCCAGCAGGCCTCTTCCTGCCTGGGAGCTCAAGTCACCCAAACTGTCCAAGGCTTGCTGGGTAGCTCTGTGAAGCAGAAGGCCTCTGCAGAGGCACTTCTCCAGGTGAGTGTGGGAACTCAGTGCTCACCACTGGGGCTGCAGAGAGAGCTGCCCGTGGGCACAAGTAGCCAGGCCTTCACACACAGCACCGATCCCCTGCTCAGTACCCCAAGGCTGCACCAGTCCCTGGGGTGGCATGCAAGGCCCCTGACTCCCTAGAGGGAGGCTGGCTGTGTGGCTGCTAACTGGGCACCCTGGGGGTTGGGGAGAGCTGGTGTTGGGACGGAGTCCTGAGCACAACACATGGAGGAAAGAGTGAGCAAGTGGCCCCAGCTAATGGAGTCCAGGTTTGTGGGTCAGGGCCAGACCCTGAAAGTCAGGAGAAGCAGCCCTGGAGGTCAGGAGTAGAGCTGCAGCCCTTGTGGAGTGAATACCTCCAGGTAGCACAGAGGTGTCTACAGCAAGAAGCTACCCCTTGCCAACCTGTCAGGCCCTGTGCTTGCTACACTGTCTGGCCCCCTCACTCAGGCTGGGGTGAGGGGCTGGCACTAAATGTGCCGGCGGCAGCAGTGCCAAAGCCTCCCTCAGACCCTCAGGGTACAGTTCAGCTGCAGTGACGGGAGAGATCAAGCTTGCAGTCCTAAGGGATGGTGAGTCTGAGCAAAATGATATATTTAACATCAAATATACTCAAGGACTATTAGGATTAAGTATTCAAGATGAAGGGGAAAGCGAAACTCTCTGAGCTGCGGATGAAGCAGCTCATTAGAAGCAGCCTCTCTTCTGTTTTCTCAAAGCTTGACTTTCCTGCCTACGATAGAGGACCATAGCCTGCAGCACCACTCCCCCATCCCCCTCCCCAGTCAAGCACCCTGCACTGGGGCCTCCCAGGGCTTAAGGGGCATGACCTGGCCTCCAAGTCTCCTTTGTACCCACTGCGTCCCCTTCCATTGTCTGGGGTGCCACAGTTCACAAAGCACATTCACATGCATTATCTCCTCTGATCCCCACAGCAACCTTGGAGATAGCAGAGCAGGTCTCCCACTTCACAAACAGGGAAACTGAGGCCTGGGGAGAGAAAATGACTTGCTAAGGTCCACTGTTGGTAATAGGCAGAGATGGGGTGAAGTCTCAACTGGTGGCCCTTTGCCCCTCCAGGGACTTCAGCTTCCTTCTCCTTGCCTGGGTCTAGTCCTCTCAGAAGTGACTGCGGGGATAAGCCTCTGACACATCTGTCTGGAGAAAAGCCATTAAGATTTTCATGCCATCCTGGAACTCTGTACTGTCAAGAAAATAATGCTCTTGATATTGAAGAGTGGCCTTCCTGGAGTAGGCAGCCTGGGCACCAGACCCAGGGCTCTGGGATAGAAGCAGGGTTCAGAGGGAGAGGAGATGAACACTGTCTCCCTTCCTGCCTCCTGAGTTACAGAGCAAGAATTGTCAGCTCTGCAATAGCAGGAATCTTTGTTTTCACTGCTATATCCCCAGGGCCTTAGAATAGTGCTTGGTGCATAGTACATGCTCAATAAATAGCTGTGGAATGGAAAAAAAAACCTTTAAGGCCATGCTGTGCTTGCTCAGAGAGAAGTTGAGACAGGATCCCATTCTCTATGGAATCAGAATGCTCTTGGGAGGGGCTGCTGGGGTAAAGGTGGTGCTGTAAGACACACAGTGGGAAAATTTGTGCCCTGCAGAGGGTTAATTTTGCCAAACAATCCAGGAAGCAACCAGAAACCTCGGGCAGAGGAAGTAGGAAGGGAGGGCACGAGGTCAGAGAAAGATTGCCCCGTGGGAGGGGGGCAAAATCAAGGCTGAGGGGCTGGGAGTGACAGACAGGTGTGGTCCACTAGGCACTTACTGGGGATGAGGATCCTGGGTCCTGAGCAGAGCCACACGCCGAGTTGGGGCCTAGAGGCCTCCAGGCGGCGCTGCGGAGCCAGGCAGACGCGCGTCTCCGCTCCCCATTAACCCGGGAGGGAGGGGGGCCTCGGGAAATGTGTGCATTTATTCAGTAGCAGGAGTGCAAACCTCATACATTGAGGGAGAAAGGCAGCGGGAGACGGCCGCCGAGATCCCCCATCTCTTTGAATATAATTTTAGATTGAGATTCAGATTAAATCCGAGGGGAAAACACTTTATGAGGCTGAAAGCTGTGTCGTTGCCAGAGCCAGGGTTATGAGCTATCAAATGCAATTACATTAAGACAGATTATACTGGGCAAATTGAGCCATTTAGAAGGTGAGAATCAAAGAAACGGCTCTGATCTCTTCCCCCTTCTCTCTCCCTCCCCCTCTTCCTCTCTCTCTCTAAATTGCAGTTCATAGTTCCTTGCAATTCTGAGGCACAAAAGTAGGTGAGACTGCTTTTGTATCTGCGAAGTGCTTCACTCCTGAATGTAATTCTAGCTGAGTGCAATCTAGGTTAAGAGCCGGGCAAGCGGGTAATTAGAGCCCGCTCGCTGCCCGAGGACCGGCCGCCCCGCCGAAGCGCGCCCGGAGCCGGCGCCCTTCTCCCGGCCGTGCCGAGCTGCGGCTGGACACGGAGCGCCCGAGATGATGGTGCTGGACAAGGAGGACGGTAGGTGGCGGGCGGGGGTCCCGACTCCCCGCACACCCGCGCCCCCCGCCGCGGCGCGCGGGAACACACACGCCAGGACACCGGCGCGCACACGCCGGGCTGTGCTGGGCTTGCCGGGCGGGCGGTCCGCAGGGGGCTGGGGCTGGAACCTGGGGCGGGGGGAGGACCGAGTGGGACTGGCGTGGGGAGATGAGGGAGCCCCGGGCTGCGCGGCCCCGGGGCCGGGACAGGCCGAACCGAACCGCGGGAGGGCGAGCTGTGCGCCGGCCGTGTGATGCTCTGCGGGGCCGCGTGGAGGCTCCGGCTGCCCTCCGATCTCGGCGCAGCGGTGGTTCACGTAGAGCGTTTTCGTCTTTGCGGCTGCTCCTCTCACCGCAGCCATCAGCCTCGCGCCGCCCGCGTAACCCGAGAGGCGCTGAGCGCCGAGCAAATCAGTGGCTTCGGGAAATCGGACTCCAGAGCTTGCGGCGAGCGGGCGCGCGGAAAGACGGTGGCCGCCGGGTGCCCGGCAGGCGAGGGGAAAGGCCGGCCGGACCCTCGGGGAGACAGCTGCCCGAAAGCTCGGTGAGAAAAAGGGCTGCCTCCTGTGATTCCCACTGTCTCCCTGTCTCTTGAAATCGGAGGCAGGAGTTTGGCCCAGAGGAAGAAAGTGTCCCGCTCCTGGCCAGTAGCACGAGTGCAGGAGCGGCATGGACTTGCCCTGGTCAAGAGCCTCGCTGCGCCCGAGAGGTCAGAACAGAGGGACCCATGGTGGTCCCACACACCCCAAAGCCCTCCTGACTGGGAGTGCCCTGCAGTAATTGTCCTGGCATGTGCAGGAGAGGTTGGAGAACCCAGTCCCCTTGAGGGTAAAACCAGGGGTGCCCTGTGACCCAAGGGCAGCCCTCAGGGTCAAGAGTGGCCGTTCCCTGGCTGTCCCAGGCCCTCCTGCCCTGTAGGTGAGGGTTAACTGGTTTGTTAAGTTTGTTAGTGTTGTCGGGAGGGAGATGTGAATGTAATTGTTAGCACTCACGCCATCACCTGGGTTCTGCTGGTAAGGAACTGAGAAAGGTGGGTTTTCTGTGAGTCAGCGGGAATCCTCTTAGAGTGATATTTCTGACCTATACTAGTGAGTAGTAGAGGTCTGTGCCCTCTTGCCCTCCAGGTCAGTGGTGTTACTGACATGGTCACTTGGTGAAAGTCTGAAGTTAAGTGACTTAAGGTCACACAGGATGTTCACTTTGCTGCCACCATGGGCTGATGCCCCTAGCCTCCCCTCCCACCTTCTGAGACCTCCAACAGGGAGGGACATTTAAAATATCTGGCCGGGGGGTGGCATGTGCGGGAGCCCTGTGGCCCGCAAGGCCGTTTCTCAGCGTGAGTGTGGAAAGAGAGGGAGGGGGAACTAAATGCTCTGGCCAAAAGAATCCATTGTCCAGGGTCTGGCTGGGGTGTGACATTCGTCTCCTGTGTGCTTTTCTCTCTTCATGGACCCCTCCCCTGGAGCCCCATGTGGGCCATCAGAGGGCTGGGCTGGTGCAGTTGTGTACAGATTGAAAAAGAGAAGAAGGGGTCTGGGGTCAGGCCAGATAAGGAGGGAGGAGACCTTGATTTAGCTCCTTTCTCCACTAACTCCCTGTGTAATCTCAGACCAGTCATGCCCATCTCTTCACTTTCCCTCTTGGTGAAATGAGGAGTCAGGGCAGAAGGTCCTTCGTTGGTGTTTGGAGGAACTCCCACCGTGGGGAGCATGTGGAAATCAGGGTATGTCTTTAGCCGAGATTGTTTGGCATGCTTGGCTCCCCAGGCCCAAGCCAGAAATCCAGAAGACCCAGGCCCTACACGTGGGCAGCCTCAGGCAGGGAGACTGGTCTCCTGCCAATAAGACGACGCCACCACGACCACCTCGGGTCTTGCACTCTGTGCAGGCACCCAGAGTGCCCCGGGCTTTGTGATACTAAAGGTTTCCAGATGAGCCCTGAATGGGAATGGCTCTCTGGAGGTCATTTTAGCCCGTCTCCTGCCTACACCCTGGGCATATGTATTTTCCCTAGTCTTCACCAGACCTGTGGAGGAGAGCTCGCACTGCCCCACAAGTCCCCCACCCTGTCCAGTCTAAACCATATGGTGCTCTGTACTGTTGATGTCACTGAGCTCTGGGACACATCACAACACAAGGAAGAAGGCTGGCTTAGGTCCTGAGGAGCCATTTGATTCTTGTCCTGCTCAGCCTAGAGCTGTCTTCCAAAAGCAACCTTTCTGCTCATAAAATCCACCCTCCACTCCCCATTGGAGTCTAGCATCTCCTGGTTCCAGGAAACCTTGAAGGTGGTACCTTCAGTTGGGGGAGGGAGAAAGGCTCTGGATATACTCACCCTCCCCCCACCCCTGCTGCCTAAATCCTTCCTTGCACTTATGCCCTCCCAGCAGGTGGCCGTCTGGGCTGGGAGTCAGCACCGGTCCCCAGGGCCCCCAAGGGGTGTGTTCCTCAGGGCTGAGGACTGCACCCTTTGTCTGGCTGCAGCGTGAACTCAGGCTCCTATTAACCACCCCCAATGCCTTTTCTCCACCTGACAGCATCTTGTTGGAAGAGGCCGGGGCTCCTCTGGTTGAAGTCAGGTCCGCCAGCTGCTGAGGACCAAAGCTCTTGCTCTGCTGGGCTGCAGGGCTTTCATGTTGCACTTCTGAAAGATAATAAAATATCAATCGCTTTGCCGTAGCAACGGGTTTAAGAGACTTTCTGAAGTATTGAATCGTCAGAAAAAAATTTTTTTTTTTTTTTTTTTTTTTGCTTTTAAGCGCAGTGCATTATTAATAAAGTAATCCATTAGGTCGAGCAGTTGCCGTAGCAACGGGTTTAAGAGACTTTCTGAAGTATTGAATCGTCAGAAAAAAATTTTTTTTTTTTTTTTTTTTTTTTTGCTTTTAAGCGCAGTGCATTATTAATAAAGTAATCCATTAGGTCGAGCAGTGAAGGGCCACCACAGAGAGGAGAGATCTGTTTTGCAAACTGTTAAACTTCAGGTTTTAAGATTAATTGCTTTCATTTGGGTGCTTGCTCTTGGCCTAGGCAGCTCCACTTTACTGGAACTCAGGGTCCTGCCTTTCTACATGCCGTCGGGCCTGCCTGTCAGCAACGGAAGCCCAGCTCCAACTTTCCTGAAGAAACAGCCCTTCTTCCCCTGGCACCTGCTCTTCGGCTGGCACCAGGCTGTGGGCTTTCCGGGGAGGTTTGCAGCCCCAGGGGAGCAAGGGGGGTTACAGCCCTGAGTCCTGAGAGTCAAATTAGCCCTCACGCTGTGGGAGAAAAGGACCTTGAGCAGGGGTAGGCAGCAGAGGGTCTGAGCAGCCCCCAAGAACTGTGAGAGCCTTGGGTTGTGAGGGACTGGGCAGGGGAGGATGCCAAGGGCACCCGCAAGGGGTGTCCCCAGGTGCGTGCTGCAGAAGGACAGGTCCGGGTGTAAGCTGCCTCTGCAGAGGCCCAGCAGGAGGGCTGGGGTGACCACAGGAAGCAGCAGGCAGGCTGTGGAACTAAACATCAGACATAATTCCTAGGGCATTTTTAATAAGTTAAAAACACCTAAAGATATTGGAGCTGGGCTGAGGAGGACCAGACAGTGCACCTTCAGTTGTTAACGACTACTATGAGTGCAGCGTCCACAGCTGACTCGGTTGATCCACGAGGGCAGGCTCTCAGCTGTGCTTGGGTACTGACCAGCAGGACCTCCTAGAATATCCCGTCATGCTCTGGACCACAGAGGGTACTGGCGGCCTCTCCTGTGGCCGGGACCTCCACAGCCCTGGGGGGAAGGCAGGGAGTGGGCCCTGACGCTGTTCCACACCACAGATCCCAGCCCATCAGCAGGACGGCAGAGCCCAGTGGACACTGCTGCCTGCTGAGGGCTGGCAAAGGCCTTGTGAGGCTGGCAGGGTAGGGACCAGGCCTGGCACCCACTGTATGCCTCGAAGAGGAAGGTCTCCATCTGCACCTACCAGACCAGCCTGGGCTGCAGCCACCTCCTCACTACAGGGAAACAAGGCATCACAAAACCTGAGCAGCACGTACAGCCGTGTCCCCTTCCTGCCCAAACTCAGCCAGGCGGGGAGCCTGTAAAGATGGGTCTCCCCCACCCGCTCCCAGAGCCTGGGGTAAAAAAGCAGGTGCTTCTGTCTGTTCCCTGCTCTTCCATTCATCTGCCCACACAGAGCACTAAGGGTGGGGGGGACAGGGAAACAACATAAATTGGTCTGTCGTCCAGAATCCGTGTCTCGCTAATGTACCCAGATTAACTCAACTGTAAATTGTCTCCTCGGATGGCAGTGTCTTGCTAAAAGTTTCCCATATGATTCATGATTTGGATTGCTTTTAACGGCTATTGGCTAAGCAAGCCAGTGACTGTACAAGGTGATGCAATTGGCATTAGCAAGGGGAGGCACGGGAGCGTGTAATGCAGTCAATACTGCATTAACTACTGATGCCCAATTACAGGGAGTGGGAGAGAGCCTTTTGGGAGCATTAGGACTGGGGGAAGCTGAGATCACTGGCCGCTGCTCGCCTAAAAGCTTCACCCTTTGCATGCCGGGGCTCAGTGCTGGCCTGGCCACTCACTTGGCCTCTGTGGCCATAGGAACTGCCTCGCTCTCGCTCGCTCGCTCTCTCTCTCTCTCTCTCTCTCTCTCTCTCTCTCTCTCTCTCTCCCCACAATGATGCTTTTAGCACATGGAAATGTTCATTTTCCTAGAGCCGGGGCCTGCCTCTCATCCCTCCTGAGAATTGATTTCCTACCCCACTCCAGGTCCCAGAGTCAGATGGGGCGGCTGCCCCACCCACTTCCATTTAAGGAACCACTCAGCAGGCCCTATCTGAGAGTAGGACCAAGGGGAGGTCTATTTTGGTCTCTCCCCCTTGGAACAGATGGATGATTGCCAGCAAGCATTGGCGGCCGACCTTCTGTGGCCGAAGGAGACACGAGGTTTAGCCTCAGTGCAGCTGCGCTGCTGGGGCAAGCGAGGCTGCTGGACCTGGGAAGTAGTCCTGGCTGGGCCTTCTGAGCAGAAGACAGAGATGGAGAGGCTGATGGGGGAGTGACCCAAGCCAGGCTGGGGTTCTCAGCAGATACAGGCCCCCTCCAGAGCTGCATCGACACAGGGCAGAGCTGCCCGCATGTAGCCAGGAGGCCAAAGCTGTAGTTGGGGTCCATCTCCAGGGTCCAGAGGGCCTCCCAGGAACCCCGATCAGACACATTAGGAAGTTTGGAAGGAGTTAGGGAACAAAGTAGAAAAAAGGACCTGGGTACCCCAGTGTGGCAAGTACCATGGGACTGGGACTGGTTTAGCTACCATAGTGCTAAACTGTGCAGGTCCAGTACATCCACTGTAGTTCTGTGTTCTGTGCCCACCCAATGTTGAGATTGCTTTGCCTCTATACCTTCTCATCTCTACAGTGAGAATAACCACATCTAACGGGCATGATTGTTATCAGGATTAAATGAGATGATGTCCATGTACACCCTTGATAAACCAGGAAGCCTCATGCGTGTGTGAAGTGACAGTGCTCTCTACACAGCCACAATATGATCTGAAGTAGTCCTGTGCCCAGTTCAGTGCCTTGCTCACTGCCAGGCACTGGGTCCTAACTCTCCCTCTTCTAGTTTATCCTTAATGGCCATCAGTCACCACTGTCCAGGAAGCAGGGTAGACTCACTACTCACCACTGTCCAGATTTCCAAGGCGGGTAGCACCATGGGAAGAAGGCTCCAAAATCACTCTTTGCAAGCCCTTCCGTTTATACGGGCATGGTTGAGGCTCAAAGTGGGCAAGAGAGTTGCCCAGGGTTATGTAGGGAGTTAGAGCCCAGAGCTTCTGCATCTTTCAGTGTTCCATGCCCGGCTTCCATGCCCTCTGCCTATACCCCAAACATGATAAGGCTGAATGGTAGAAATCTCCGATGATGAGAAATGCCAGTTGGACCAAGGCCATGTGTCTGGGCATCCTACTCATGGCCCTACTAACAGCCCAGGGCACATGGTTCTGTCCTCAGATGTAGGTCCTCCTGGCAGGTGTTGATGGTTGCTAACATGGCCTGAGCCTTCACGGACTGGAGAAGCCCCAGAGGTGCATGTGGCCTGTAGCCCTTGTTGCCTGCCTGCCCTACCTGGAGTTGAAAGACATTGAGGCACACAGGGCATCCTTCTCCCCCTCAGGCTGAACTTTTCGTGGTGCTGCTAGAGTGAGTTTTCCTGGTAGGTCTGTGCTCAAGATAGGACTACACCAGGGGAGTCAACTTGCGCTGGCTTGCAAGAGCTGATTTTGCACATCTCTTCCCAGCTCTGAGTTCAGTGATATCACATGGGTAGCTTGACATCAGCCATGGTGGAAGTATGAACACCGCGGAAATTGGCAAACACTACAAATCAAGGGTTTTTTCCGCAGAGAATCAGTTGTGAGATATCTGTCAGCACACCAATGGATTGCATTCATCTGGGACTCTGGACCCAGCTCTTTCTGTTCTGCCACCACCCTTCTCCCATCCCATCTACCTCCTTTCAGAGGACCCAGCCTCTGCTACCCTGACATTCTGCCTGAGACCTGCTGCCACACGAAGCTGGGCAGGTCTAATATGTCCACTCTGGTTTTGTGTCCCATGCAGACCTGGCATTTGCCTCTATACCCTTGCTCATGTTGTCCCCTTGCCACACCCTCTCCCCTTTGGTTGGCCTCGTAGGAGCCTACAGGCAGTCAAAGCCTCTTACAGACCATTCCAGGTCCTGCTCAGAGTCACATCCACCCAACCTAGCAACAAGCTCATCTCTCATTGGTTGGAGTATGTTTATTTTGTGTTCTGGCTAAGGCAGGAGCTTACAGTGGCCGACATAACTGGGGGCAAATTAAAAGCAGATGGTAGAGAAGAGTAAGCAGGCTGGTCCAGGAAGCCGAGGCAGATGCCCCAGAGTGCAGGCCTACCGGGTCAGATTGGGCCCCTAGCTCTTCCTCCTGCCCCTTCCTAAGCGGGCTTTCTTGAATGGCCTACTGTCTTCAGGTGTAGCCTGCTAGCATGAGTCAGGAGACCTGGCTTCTAGTCCCAGCTGACTGCTGTGTGACTTCAGACAACTTCCTGAGCCTCAGTTTTCACATCTCTACAATGGGAGCAACACCTAATTGACACCTAATGTCCATGTACACACTTGATGGGACTGGAAGCCTCATGCCTATGTGAAGTAACAGTGCTCTCTACACAGCTACAGGATGATCTCTTTGGCTTCGGCCTCTCAGTCTTTACACAACAGTTCTTGTTTCAGTGAACCCTTAGTTAAAAGTGAGCATTGTACTGTGCATGTATATCAGTTAGTTATTGCTACATAACCAACCACCCCAAAACTCAGAGGCTCAAAACAATAAGCATCTATTTAGCTTTCGAACCTGTGGGTCAGTGATGCAGGCTGGGCTTGGCTAAACGGTTTTTCGGGTCTCGGCTAGACTCACTCATACCTGGGAGATGGCTGATCAAACTGGATTCTGGGGGTAACAAGACTATGTCCCTCATCATCCAGCAGGTTCTTCCAGATTGTTCTCAGGCTGGAGGCAGGTCCAGGAGAGAGAATGGACGCAAGTCTTCTTGAGACCTAGGCTTGGCTCTGGGATGTTGTCACGTTACATTCTGTTGGCCAAAATAAATCACGAGCCCAGCCCAAGTTCAAGGGATGGGGAAACAGATTCTATCCTTGAAGGAAGGAGGCGAAAAGTCACATTGCAAAGGGAGTGGATAGGGGAAGAGGTAGAGATGTGGTGCCATGTGCAGGTCTCACAACTTGCAAGTCCAGGGCTGGGCTGGGAACCCAGGCCATCTGCTCTCCTCTGTGCTCTGCCGGCTCCCAGCTCCCCCGTTGTGGCTGGCAGGCTTGGGGATGGGGGAGAAGGACACTCGGGGTAGGGGGAGCTCATGGGAGAGGGGTGGAGCCAGCAAGAGGATGACTTGGGGTGGGGGTGAGGGAGGCTTGCTGTTGGGGCACTTGTTGGAGGCTGACATCAGAGCCCTGGCCCATTCCTCCATGGGCGAGCCTGGAGGGGGACCACAGTGAGGTCAGTCCCCGCCACCTTCTCTGGCTTTTCCTCTGTCCTGCAAAGCCACCCATTGGTTAGAAGGGGCGTGAAGCTCCGTGGTTCCCAGAGCTGATTGAAACCTGGACATACATGCAGATGCAGCCAGGAGAGAATCAATTCATTGGTTAGCCCCTCGCCTCAAAGCAGGGCAGTAGGTGGGCTGGTGAGAGGCCCGTGTACATTCATAAACCACCTGATTGAAAAGCAATATTTCAGATAAATACAAGCCAGCGATCTATCAGTGGCTGTAATAAAACCCAGGCTTCAGGCTGTGATTTTATTTTGAAATAATAAGAATTGCTTGATTCTTTTTACTCGAGTTACCATGGTAATTCCAGCGTGGAGCAGTGTTATATTGATTTAGAAAGTGGACAGTAATATTTCTTTTGTGTTATTCTGTTTCTAGGCCTTGATTTCTAATTTCCACTTGGAGATTACTTTTATAAATTTCTTAAGTCCTTCCACTTTTTTTCCTCTCTCAGTATAATTTTCCTCTCATACGCCGCTATGTTCTGAGCTTATTGGCTTGCTCTTATTTTAAATTAAACTTGCTGGTTTCAAATATTGAAATGACATCTTTGTCTGTGTCTGTACTTTGGTTTAGCAAAATATTACAGTCTGACGCTTTCTGCTTAATAATTTAAGGGAGGCATTCTGTCGGCCCTCACTGGGTGCTGATAACTTATGACTCAACCAACGCAAGCCTTAAACTCCTGACATTTTAATATTGTGTGGTAGGAGTGGCCACCCCTCCGCTCTGAGTCTCAGTGGAGAAGAATCCGTGTGGTACCCCGGAAGGGAGTTTTAATAATTCAACTTTGCTGGTTGGCACAGTGACTTGATAGAGGAGGGGAGGGAGGCCAGTTCTTCTCGGGTAAGTGCGAGCAGCTCTGGTCTGGGCTCTGATGACTCTCCCACGAGCACCCGCTCCATCCTGTCTTTCCTCTCCCCTGAATCTTTAAAAACTCCAATTCCTGATCCCTTGGTGACAGATTGTCCGGGAAGGATTTGGGGCGGGGGGCGGGGGGGCTGCCTGTGGGTGCCATCATGAATTCTTAAACTCTCTGTTTCTCAGTTTTCCCATTTGTAAAACAAGTGGAACTGGCTCAGGCTTTGAGTCAGACAGCCTGGCTTCAAATCCCGCCTCGGCCACTGAATAATTCTAGATAGTAAACTGAATAGTAATTCTTACTGGTAAAATGGGTACGATCACGAACACCTTTTAGGTCTGTTGAGACTTCACCCGGCACATCTCTTGTTGGTCTTAGAGATGGTTGGTGCGGTCTCCCTACCCTTCCTAGGGTTTTAGGAGGAGCAAGGGAGAAAGCGGATGTGGGTGTGCTTTGGAACGTTTACTCTGCTCCAGACGTGCCTGGAGTTCAGAGCTCTGGCAGGACTGTTCTTTGGAGAGGACCCAGGGTGATGGCTCCACGAGGAAGTGGGTCAGCTCCACCCACTTTCCTGGTCTGCCCAGTGGAGAGCAGGGAGCCTGCTGTCCTCTGTCCTCTCCTTACAACACTACACAGCAAGGATGGGGCTCCAGAAGGAAGCTCACAGCAGCAGGGGTTGTGGGGCAGAGATCTGTCCACAGGCTCTGTCTCTCCGGCCTGAAGAAAGGTCCCTACTGTCCTGTGTGTGTACGCCAGTGTGGCGGTGTATTAGTTATCTCTTGCTGCGTAACAAATTATTTCACAATTTAGCAGCTTAAAGCAACACCCATTTTTTAATCTCACAGCATCTGTGGGTCAGGAGTCCAGGTACAGCTTAGCTGGGTCCTCTGCTCAGGGTCTCTCACAGACGATGATCAACGCGCTGGCCAGGGCTGTGGTCTCGTCTGAAGGTTCATTCGGGGGAGTGAGCTTTCAAGCTCACTCATGTGGTTGTTGGTGGGATTCCGTTCCTCATGGGCTGCTGGACTGAGGGCCTCCATTCCTCACTGACGGCTGATCAGAGGCTGCCCTCGGTTCCATGCCTCGTGGGCTTCCCCATTAGGGCAGCTTGCTTCCTAAAGCCATCAAGAGAGAGTGTCTGCTAGCAAGCAGGAAGTCACAGTCTTTTATAAGATGTAACACATGTAATCACAGATGTGACGTTCCATCAGTTTTGCTGTATTTTCTTCCTTGGGAGCAAGTCTCTAGGTCCAGCTCATACTCAAGGAAGTGGGGTGGGGGGTGCGGGTTACACAGGGTATGAAGACCCTGTGTAACAGAGGATCATTAGGACCATTTTAGGAACTGGCCTACTGTGAGAGGTCAGCCTGTGGAACAGCATCTTAGGCCCCAAGGTGTCCAAGGTATCAGGAGGCCTGGTACCTCTGTTTCCTGCATCACCTCACCCCAGGGAAGGCCACAGATGTCTCAGAGCCTTTTATTTCATCTTCACGGCACCTTTGGGAGGCTGGAGATCAAACACTAGCCCCATTTTGCAGAGGAGTAGGTTATGCCCAGAGAGCGCAAGCTTGCAAAGCGGCCATCCGTTACTCCAGGGCCTCTCTTCTGACTCAGAGGAGGTGAGGGTGCTTCCTTCCTGAGCCAGCCTCCCCACAGCTGTTGGACTGAGGGCCTCAACCTCTCGCTGGCTATTGCCGGGCCAGGTGGAGACAGCGTCTTTGAGGTGGCCTGGGAAGAGGCCACTTCAGCAGTTCCTCACATGGGAACAGGGCTGAAGGAGGCTCTCCTTTGGGCTGGGACCAGAACTCATGCATCCTCAGCCTGGCTCTGCCACCAGCTCACGTTCCTTGGGAACGTCCCAGTACGTCCCTGGGCAGGCCTCTTTTCCTCTCTGGGTTTACGTTTTCCCACTGATGTTTCAAGGGTCGCTGGCTGCTTGATGCCTAGTGGTACTGTGCATGGAGACGTGACCACGGGTGGGGAACGGGTGGCGTGAGGCCGAGGCCAGGAGAAAGAACCACCCCGTTGACGTTTCTGTGTCTTTCTTTGGTCTCCTGGGGTCAGGAGAAGTAGAGATCCCAGGTGAGAGCATTTGTGGCCTCCGGCCCTCCATACTTGGTCTTGCCATATTTGAATCCAGGTGGACGGTCCCATCCCTGGCTGTTCCCAGGCAGAGCCTCAACTAGGAGGCAGAGGGGACCCTTGGAGTAGGTCCAAAGCCTGGAGGCCAGTGAGCAAGTCACAGCCTCAGACCTGAGAGGACCCTGGTCAATTATCTCCTTTTATCGATGGTTGGGGGGTGTGGGGACTGAGGCACCAAGAAGCATCTATTTCCTCTCTCAGCTGACGACGTTGAGATACTCAGCTGAAATCTCAGCTGAGATACTTTCTGAGTAGAAAAGTCTGGGGCCCAGCAGAGGCTGCATTCAACCTGGGATGGGATATCAGGGCTGAGCCCCATCTCTTTGCCTGTCAATCAGAGGCTGTCTCTTGCAGGTGGCTGCTCTCACCCCAGCCAGAAGCTGTTTCCCAACTGCCAGGCATCTTGGCAGGGGCTAGGGCTCCGGAGGAGCAGAGGGCAGTGGGCAGGGCTACCTCGGGCACCAGGTCCTGACCTGGTACTCAGCCCAAGTGCAGAGAGTGATGTTTTGACCTGCCTTTTTGCCCCGAGGATGTGTTCACGCTACTCTTTGATCCTCAGAATGCTTTATCAGAGCGGTGCTAAAATATGCCTTATATAACGAAAATAACATCTCATTAGTATTACTGAAAATGTAAAGGAACAAAATGATCCAGGAAAAAACTTAAGTTGGTTGAAATAATTAACACAAAGCAAAACTGGCAACAGCTAAGACTGCACCTGGCAAAATATGTTATTGACTAAAAATTGACAGAGGAATCAAATCTTCCTGATAAAATCTATCTGCCAAAGTTGGCTCAGGAAATATTTTCTGGTAGAAATAATTTTCTGGTAGAAATATTTTCTGGTAGGAAGTTCTAATTTGTAAGATTTGATTTGAGCCCAAAGCTGGTCATAAACCAAATAGTCACTTAAAAATTAAAAAATAATTTACCCCAATGAAAATAATTTCAATAAAATGAAAATGGAGAAAGAGGAAGAGATGGTTTAACTCTAGTGAATAGAAAATTGATCAAGGCATTGAACTGACTTAATGAAGCTCCCTAAGAACTACTTTCTTGATGAAAAATCATCAATGTTGATATAATTCTTATTAACATATAGGTGTTAGGGGCTAGCCCCTAGTAGATGTTTAGTGAATATGTGTTGAGTGACCTGTGAATGAATGAGTTAACAGATGGAGGAGGGCGGGAGGAAAGCAGAGAAAATCATAAGAGTTCCTTTATCCCAGAGAGAGGGCACATTTCCATTTTATTAAGATCATTTGGGCTACTCTGGAATGTTTTTCGACACCACCAAGCTATTCTCCAATTCTCAATGGTCACCAACTGTGTGTCCTACAAATTTAACTCAATTCTGACACTATCTACCTAGAGATGACAGGTTAAGGGCTCAGTCCCACCAGACTGCTTCCACTTCAGAGGCCAATCGCAAGTCCAGGTTGTCACCTGTACTTCTGACCAACACACTGTACATCGGGGTTCACCTCCTCCTCAGGTGAGATAGTTTCCTAGAATGGCTCACAAAGCTCAGGGAAACATTGACTTACTTTTACCAGTTTACTCTAAGGAAATGATAAAGATACAGATGAACAGGTAGATGAAGAGGTACATAGGGTGAGGTCTGGAAGGGTCCTGAGCACAGCAGCAGCGTCTGTCCCTGTGGAGTTGGGGTACATGTGGACATGTTCACCAACACAGACCTTATCAAATCTTGTTCGAGACTTTGTATAGAACTTCATCACTGGCCACTCCCCCGTCTTTCCTGGAAGTGAGTGGGTGAGGCAGAAAGTTCTAACCCTCTAATCATTTATTTGGTCTTTCTGGTGACCAGCCCCATCCTGAGGCTACCTAGGGCCCTCACCCTAAGTCACCTCATTAGCATAAACTCAGAGGTGCTCAAAAGGGACTCCTTATGAATAACAAAAGATACTCCTATCACTCAGGAAATTCTGAGGTTTTTAGGAGCTCTGTGCCAGGAACCTGGAACAAAGACCAAATATATTATTATACTACATCTACTCTGTGGAGAATAATTGGAGGGGATAAAACTAGGGGCAGAAAATAAAAATAAAAAACAGCCATGATGTAGAAGCAAAGTGTTCTTCCTTTGGAGCTTTATAGTGTGACCACTGTAGTGTGACCTCCAGCCTCAGACTGCCCCCTGCTCCTTCCTGCAGTTTCCTTCCTTCCAAGCTTGCAGTCTGGGCCTGGGGCAGCGGCGGGGGGATGCAGATGGGGGTCCAGATGGTCAGAGAGGAGGCAGTTGAAGTCCAGGAAAGAAATGGTGGAGGGCATGACTAGAGCTGTGGCCTTGGGAATGTGGGGGGCTCCTCTGAGGTCTCCTGGTGGTCAAGATCTTGACTAAAGCATCTCAGCTACCAGCAGCAGGGCCTGAGTTTCTGGAGTTGAGCCCCAGGGAAGGCGAACTCTGACTGCAAGCCTGTCCTTACCCCCTCTTGTCCCGGAGGCCCCTGCTGGCCCTGCCCAGCTTTGGCCTGAGGCTTCCGCGGCCCCTACAGGTCCTCTTCTGTGGCTGCCCTGTGACTGGACCAAGATCCTGGCTTTCCAGACTCCAAAGGAGTGAGCCAAAGCCTGTAGGCCTGAGGCAGGCGGGAGCACACCAGAGCAGGGAAACAGCAAGTCCAGACCTGCCCAGCTACCCACTTCCGAACTCCTGCGATCTCATGTGATCTGTCTGTAAAATGTTTCGTGGCCTTCCCAGCTCCGGGCCGGTTTTCTTTCTCAGACTGGCTTCCACGAAAGCTCCTGATTCTGGGGAAGAGCTAAGTCTCCCTACCCTTATCTGTGTCTAATACAGTCCGCCCCCTGGTTATATATGTGAGTAGGACTGGCCCGAGAAGAGCAGAACCTGTGTCTAAGAGCACTTCCGTGGGGAGCTGAGTCTAAGGCCCTGCCTCTGCAGTGAACTGTCCTTCGGGGCATCTGTGTGCAGCAGCGCACCTGCCTGGCTGCCCAGAGCCTAGAGAGCCACCCAGCCCATTCCACACTGGCCACACTCTTCTCCCCATGGCCCACATTCCCAGGTGCTCTGCCTTCCCTTCCAGGATGAAGGCTTTGGATTCTTTCCCTCAAGAGGAGAGAAACCCCAGTAGCGTCCGTCCAGACCCCAGATTCAGGGGCAGCTGGGTGCACCCTGCCACAGCGTAGGCCTGACTCACTCTGCTGGCCCCATGCTTCATCTTGAGTCACCCTCTCAGATTAGCCACAAAGGGTGCTGCCCTAGCCTGGGCACTGAACTCTCTCCCTCCAGCAGTTTTCATTTGACCCAAAGGCAGCCTTGTTGCCTTCCTTCCTGGCTTACGTGGCCTGGATCTGAGCTTGCACACCCTGTCTTGGGCGGGGCTCTCAGGCCCTGGGAGAGGATAGCACTCTTTACTGAACCTTGGCTGGGGGCCTGGAGGACCTCACTCTGATCCTATTCATACTGCATGTACCGTAACTTGTGGTACCCGATGTAGGACAAGCTTGGGGTCTAAAACAGGGGCCCTCCCCAAGAGTGTGCCCAGTTTGCAGGTGGGGCATAGGCCTCGGAGGATGCAGAAATTTCAACAAAGAGAGATCTAGGAAGACAAACCACGAGTGTAGTCGTGGAAGCAAATGGGTCAGAGAAGAGTGATGGATCCAGTAGGGTCTGAGTTGCCTAGGAGCAGGGCTGGAGGAGTGGGCACAGTCAGATTTCTGGATGGGAGGGACTGGGGAGGGAAGCAAGGGGGTGCTCTGGAGCCCTTCCCTATGAAGTAGCTGGGGTGAGGTAGGGTGACCAGGGCCCGGCCTCTCTGAGGGCTGGCTGCTGGACCTCCCAGGAACCCTCTCCTGACCCCAGGACTTAATTTTTTATGAACTGGTTTCTCCTGTTCTCAAAGGAATATTTGTTTTGTTGTTTGTTTGTTTTGCCTTTCTGGTTTTTGTTTGTTTGTTTTTTGCGGTACGCGGGCCTCGCACTGTTGTGGCCTCTCCCGTTGCGGAGCACAGGCTCCGGACGCGCAGGCTCAGTGGCCATGGTTCGCGGGCCTAGCCGCTGCGCGGCATGTGGGATCTTCCCGGACCGGGGCACGAACCCACGTCCCCTGCATCGGCAGGCGGACTCTCAACCACTGCGCCACCAGGGAAGCCCTGTTTTGCCTTTCTTTATAACAACTTTATTGAGAATAATTTGTATGCCACCAAATTAACCTTTTAAAAATGTGCATTTCAGTGGTTTTTAGTATACTTAGAATTGTGTGACCATCACCATTATCTAATTCCAGAACATTTTCATCACCCTAAAAAGAGACTCCATATTCATTAGCAGTCACTCCCCATTCCCCTCCTCCCTGGCAACCACTAATTTACTTTCTGTCTCTATGGATTTACCTGTTCTGGATATTTCATATAAATGGAATCATACAAGATGTGGTCTTTGTGGCTGACTTTTTCCCTAGCATAATGTTTCCAAGGTTCATCCATGTTGTAGCATGTCTCAATACTTCATTTCTTTTCATTGCCCAGTAATATTCCATTATATGTATATACTACATTTTATTTATCCATTCATCAGTTTATGGGCATTTGAGTTGTTTCTTCTTTTTAGCTATCGTGAATAATGCTGCTATGAACATTCATATACAAGTTTTTGTGTGGACATATGTTTTCATTTTTCTTGGGTATATATTTAGGAGTGGAATTGCTGAGTCATATGGTAATTCTATGTTTAGGGATATTTGTTTTTCACTTTAAATAAACAGTACAAGAGTGTTTAGGAGAGAAACCATCCTTGGCTGTCTGAGCTTTGGGAAAGGAGGTTGCCTGCAGCCTGGTCCCCCAGGCTCCTAAGGGTCAGTGGAACCTTGGGTTAAGTCCTTTCTCCTGCTGGCTTCAGTTTTCTGATCGGTGAAATGGGATTCTTATGGATCCCTGCTCGCCTCAAGGGCTTTTGTTAGTAATTACTACTTACATAGCGTGTCAAGGATTGCAAAGCACTCCGCTTGTTTTAGCTGCTTTGCTTCTTTGGCCCCACAATTTGGGTATTATTACTCGAGTTTTGCTGATGGGGAAGCTGAAGCTCAGAGAGGCTAAAGAACTTGACTGAGTTTACATTGTGGGTTAATGGCAGAACCTGAACCCAGACTCACCAGAGTTCAGGTCCCTGGCCTGAACTCCTGTCTCACCTGTGTCTCTGGGCAAAGCAGGGCACTATGCAAGGGAGATCCCTGTCTGAGCAACCATCACGTTCTATTCTCCATCCTGGGTGCTGGGAAGTCAGGGCCCAGACGTGGCAAGGTGTGGGCTCTGAGGCAGAATGGTGCTCTAGGAATCAGGACTTTGCAAAAGTCCCCTTTTACCTGTGTGACTTTGGATAAGTTGCTCCACCTCTCTGAGCCTCAATTTCCCCACCCACAAAATTGAAACAGTAATTATTACTCATAGCACTGGAAGTGGAACACGGTAAGATGTTGTATAGGAAATGCCAAGCACGATGCCAGGCAGGGAGAAGGTGTTAGGCTATAGAACACCCGAGGAGGGCTGGAAGAGGGTGCAGAGTGCTGAGGGACCTTTGAGGAGAAGCGGCTGGATTCTGGGCTGGTCAGAGCCGGTGATAGGGAGGGAAGGGGAGAGAAAGTGGGCTGTGCCAGTGTTCTCCAGCCTGGGGCTGCCAGAAACCAGGAGGGGTTTCCAGGGGTCTCACAAAAACCTCCCGTCTCCAGGAGAACTTGTAGACAGGCCCTGCTGGCACCAGCAGTCCTCACCCCCAGCCTAGCCCACAGCTGCCTGAGAGGGGGGCTTGCATGACTGCCTAAGTTAACCCAAATGGTAAGAAAACACTTTAAATTTATTGTGACATTTGGATTTAATTAAAAAGTACATACTTAGGGAAGTAGAACATAATGGGGAGAGAGGCAGGGTGGCTTTTCCCCTCCTTTCTTCCCCAAACTAATTAGCGTTGTATTTTAAATTGTTTATGTGCTGCTAATCATCGTAATAAATCATTTATACTGAAAAAGACACAGTCGGCTGTGCCCGCCACGCAGGTTCCGCTCTCCGGGCTCTATCGCGAACAAATTGATCTGGAAGTGAATTTATTAACCACTGGGGAAGAAATCATTAGTGCTTTCTCTAAACATTCCCCAGGTACGCTTTATTGCCGCCGTTTACGCTGTAACTAAAAGAGCATTACCCAGGCCCATGTTGTAATTTCCTTACGGAGCTGGCAGCCCACTCCCAAGCCAGGGGGTGGCAGGGGTTGGGGAGTCCCTGCCTCCTCGCCCATAAGTGGTCTGGTGACCCCAGCCCTTTCCCAGGGCTGCTCATTCCAGAAGGGGCCCCTTGAGGTCTCTGCAGGCCCAAGGCCTTGGCTACCTTCCTGGTGCCTCTCAGAGGAAGAGGGGTTCACAGTCGATGGTGTTTCTGTCTCGGGAGTGTGGCTTACAGTTGGGGGTTTAGCCTCGGGTTTGGAGAACTGAGGGGCAGGGGCTGTGAGTCATTGAGGTCATACAGGCTTGCTGTGGACCAGCTCCCCCACCCGGAGATGGGAAGGCATCAGCGGTAGGCTGATCGTACGCTTAGAGGAACCAACGTGGCTGAGCAGGAACCCCGGCAGGAGCAGGGGCTGCCAGGAGCATCCTCTGCCTGCAGGCGTCCCAAGGCCGTCCTCCCGAGGGCCCTGGGACCTCCTCCTAGGTTTGGCTGGAGCAGTCTGTTCTGCTCAGCTTCCCGCTGAGGCCCGCTGCCCCGTGTGTCCCCACCCACCTCGCAGTGCAGGGCCAGGATGGTGCTCAGGATGCCATACCTGGTCTGACAGGTGACAGGCAGCATGATTGTCAGCTCCCTGGCTACAGATACCATGCCTCAGATCATGCAGCCTGTGGCCACAGCAGCCTTCCCAGCAGCCTGGCTACCCTGTGATGCTTCCTCTCCCTTTGCACTGGGGCCTTCAGACCACTCTCACTTCCCAGGGCCTGCACTCCAAGACCCTCACAGTAGGCTTTCTCCCACCAGGTTCCTTGAAGGGAAATTCACTTCTGAACCACTACCTTCTCCCTAAGAGCGCATGGCTGCTCTAGGATACAAATCCCCGCCTGTCTGACTCCAAAGCTTATGTTCTTAACAGCTTCATCCACTGGGGCCCCATGAACCTCCTCAGCCGGGTTGGGGGTGCATGGGGATCTAGCTCACGTGGGCCTTGCCTTCGGCCCTTTTCATCCGGGTCTGCAAAGCAGGGGGGAGCAGCCCCCAAGGCCTCAGCAGGTAGCCCCAGGACAGCACCTCAGGCAAGTACCCCAAGGTCGTGCTGGGTCCACAAGAGCCGAAGGCGCTCCCTCACCTTCCCCTCCCTCATGCAGCCCAGTGGCTAGCAGATGGGCCCTGGCTGCTTTGAGAGGCAAGCAGGACCCAGCAGCTGGCTAGACCAAGCCTGCCTGGAGGGTCCCCTCCTTGTGTCTAGAGAACACATTTAAAAGTTTGAATTCAAAATTGATTTTGAAGGGCCCTAATCTCCGATCCCCTGGCGCTCATGGTGTGTCTGCAGCTCCCGCCAGACTCTCGTTTTCTGGTTCAGCGCATTGGTGCTCGCGTCTCTCTTGCTGTGAAATTGAGACTCGTCTGAGAGTCGGTGCCCTCCTCCTCCTCTGTGGAGACTGCAGGCCCCTTGGGAGCCATGTTTCATTAGATGGGTGTCGTGGGCTTTCCGGGTGCCCAGGGAGCAGCTGAGTTGCTGTCTGGGGAGTGCAGCTTCCAGACGCTTCCCGCTGGTTCCCATAGCTGTGCAGCTCCAAGCAGCATCCCGCCAAGGGCTCTGGGGGCTGGCTCCAGCGGCCCAGGATGGGATGGGGCTTGGAGGAGGCTAGAGATAGAGAAAGACTTGGGACCTGGGGATTTTCTGTAGCAAACTTCAGGGGCTTTTTCCTCCTACTGGTCCTCAGAGGCTCACACTAGGTGGGCAGCGGGGAGTGGGTTACATCGTTAAGCCAAAAGGGCCCTCAAGTGGAGAGTTGCAGAGGCTAGGTCTGTGCCAGGGAGGAGTGGTGCCCTGGCCACAGGTACAAAGGGAAAGACTGAACTGCCAAGCTTACACAGATGCCTGAGCTCCAGGACTCCACTGCAACCGAGAGTTGGGATGTAGTATTTACGCATGAGGAGAGGCACCGATGGGGGCTTCATTCCTCATGGGTCTGCAGGGCTGAAGGACAGGATTGCTGCCCCTTTATCTAAGGAGTAGAGGGTTTATATTTGCACAGGAGCAATCATTCCTCAGCTAGAGCCCTGGGGTGGAACTATTCAAATTCCAGATAGTGGCAGGCAGGACCTAGGCACTGCCACAGTTGAATCTGCATTTGTTTCTTAGAGCTGCATAGCTACAGGTGTGTGGTACGGGGCAGCACCAAGCCAGATTAAGGCTCGCATCTCTGGGGAGCCTGCCTATCTGCGTCAGCCCACTCTGCCCAGCAGACTCTTGCCAGTAATATCTGGATAGATTCCGTTCAGTCTCTTCATTCATTAACTGAACTGATTAAAAAACCGGTTAAAAAGTGACTGCTATGGGGTTCAACCCTGGGGACACAGTGGTGAACAAGACAGAGCCCCCAAAATAGGCCTTCATGGGGCTTACATTCTTATAAAAAAATTCTTAAACATTTTCTTAGGTAAAATCACAAAAAAGTAAAGCAATTACAGATTGTGGTAAAAAACTGAGAAGGAAATGACCAGGGAGTCATTTAAATAAGGAAATAAAGAGATCAAGGCTGGCCTCTCTGAGATGATATTTTTTGTTTTGTTTTGTTTTTTTGG
>NC_041229.1:62993771-63004072 GCF_002837175.3 Physeter macrocephalus | reverse complement strand
GAGCACAGGCTCCGGACACGCAGGCTCAGCGGCCATGGCTCACGGGCCCAGCCGCTCCGCGGCATGTGGGATCCTCCCAGACCGGGGCGCGAACCCGGCTCCCCTGCATCGGCAGGCGGACGCGCAACCACTGCGCCACCAGGGAAGCCCTCTGAGATGATATTTAAGCTGAAGCCCCCAAATGAGAAGGAGCCAAGCACATGAAGAGACAAGGAAGGGTGTTCTGGGAAGAGGGAAACAGCAGGTGCAAAGGCCCTGAGGCAGAAGGGAGATCTGGAGTGTAGCAGAAGCACATTGCAGGTGGAGGAGCAGAGGCCAGACCACATAAGGATATCATGGGCTTAATGAAGAGTGTGGATGATATTCCCAGCCCACTGGAAGTTAAGGAAGGGTTTCAAGCTGAGCAGTGACCTGACCTACTTTGTTCTGAAAGATTTCTCCAGCTGCTGTTTGAAGCTGGATTGTAGATACTAAACAAGAAGCTGGTGGGGTGCTTAGTTGATAGTGCAGTGAAAGATAGTGGTGGCTCTGGAAATGGAAAGAAGCAGGTGGGACGGGGTGGGGACCAAGCAAGGAAGAGGGGATGAGGATGATGGAAGATCTGAAGATGACTCTGAGTTTCTGGCCTGAGCACCTGGCTGGATGACGGTGTTAGGACTGTGAGGGGAAGCCTGGGTAAGGGTACAGGTTTTGGGGGAGGAGATCTAGAGTCCTATTTTGGATCTCTTGCTTTCTAGATGTGTCTGGGGCTTTACAGAGACAACCTGAGGATGAGAAGAGAAGGCCTACACCCGTGCCGGAGGAGCACACATTGCAGATAACTATGCAGTTAACGTAGGCATCATTCCCTGTGACAAACTCCAAAGAGCACATGCAGCTTCTGAGGTTTCAAAGCGCCCCTCAGATTCTGTTTGCAGCTGCTCCCATGTCTCTCGCTGCGTTGTCCAGGTCCCCTTCAAGTTATCGACTGGGTCCCCTAAAGCCGTTGCCCGACAGCAGGCTGTGCTGGGTTCAGCTTCCCTCAGCAAGGAAGACCCGTGAGGTATGTGTGGAAACTCCTCAGCCCCTCCGTCTCTCCACACTGGAAGGTCCCCGTGGGCTTAGGCTTCTGGACCCACCATTCCTCAGGATGTTTGTCTCTGCCAGAACCTGCTGCAGAAATGCCTGCTGCTTCGGACTGCTGCATAGGAAATGGGTCCTCTGGGGGGACACTGGGGACCAGAGGCCCATCCTTCCCTGATTTGTCCCTGTAAGGTGTGTGTTTCAGACCTGCCTTCTTTTGTCCGGGCCCAGTTTGGGTCCAAGCAGAAGTTCACTTACCCCATTGCTTAGGAAAAAAATGACACAGTGCTGCCTCTAGAGAGAGCAGGAAGGGGGTTGGGCACTTCCTGGCCAGCAGCCTGGGTCCAAAGCCCTGCTTGGCCACTCACAGGATGCCCCTGGGCCGGTTGTGTGATTTCCCAGGGTCATGATGAGAAAGAGCATTAACGAATATAAAGCATTTGGCCCGTAGTAGGCTTTCGGTGCGAGGTGTTGTCACATGGTCAAACGCCGCAGTTGTTTGGGGATGGGACTGGACAGTGCTTTCCTTCATCCTCTACTGTGGTGATCTGTGGAGACCAGGAGGAACTTGGCACTTCAGAGACGGCAAGCGTTTGCTGGACCCCCTTTACATTTCTTACCGTCAACTGGGCCCCTCTCCAGCTCCCCCCACACCCTCCCCTCTCCCCTCATTCACACAGAGCCCCTGGCTGTTGACTGAGGCTCCCCTACTCTTGTGGCTCTGGGTCTGGAGCCACCAGCTCTCCCCTCACAGCTCGGCTCTCCCCAGTGAGGCTTCTTCATCTCTCTCAAGGCTGCGATGCAAACATCTCTGCTCTGCCTCTACACGGCCTTCCTGCTCCCTTCCCAGCCCCTGTGCTGTCTTTGTCCTTAGATTCTGGTCTGTGTCCCCTTTCTGGCCCTGCCAGAAGCCCTTTCAAGATCCTACAGCAGCAATAGCTTCTGAAGGAACAACAGGTGAGAAGCAATAGCCTGTGACCCACCAGAGCCTGGAGACAGTGCACTGCCTGTCATTCCTCCTGGTCTTAGTCCGGGCCCTGCTCTAAGCTTGCCCCCCAGAGTCCCACCCTAGCATCACCTGTGTCCAGGCTGCACAGGAGAACCCAGATGCTGCCCCAGCAAACCTTCTTCACCTGGGCTGTTGAGGGAGGCCACGGGGTGTGTTCTGGGTGAGAAACGGAACTCTGGATTCTGGCAGGCCAGGGCTCCAATCCTCCCCCTGCCACCTGTCAGCTGTGTGACCTCGGGTAATGGCCTGAACCTCTCTGGGCCTCTGTTGAGTGGGGTAATCATTTAGTGCCTCAGGGTTAAAATGAGGATTCGCTGAGACAACAGATGTAGTGAACAGTGGGTAAGTGGTAGGTTTTATGAAGAGGCATATAAAGTCTTGACAGAGACTGAGGGGTCTCCTTCTTGGTTTTTTTTTGTTGTTGCTGAGGTATCATATATATGCAGTAAAAGGCACAAGTCTCAAATGTTCAGTTCAGTGAAGTTTTCTGTGTGTATGCACCCATTTAAACACCACCCAGATCAAGATAAAGGACATTTCCAGGACCTCAGCAGGCTTCCTCACACCTCCTGCCAGGTGATGATACACCCCATTATTCTGACATTGATCACCATGGATCGGTTTTCTGTTTGGGAGTTGCCTATAAATAGAATGATACAGTATCTACCTTTCTGTGTCCGGCTTCTTTTGTTCCACATTATACTGTCTGATTAATGCATATTGTGGTGTGTATTGGTGATTCATTCTTTATTACTGCTGTGTACTATTCTATTGTATGACCATTGCATAATTTATTATCCATTTTACTGTTGATGGACATCTGTGTAGTTTTCAGTTTGGGGCTATTATGAAGAAAACTGCTACGAACATCGTCGTACATCTCTTTTGGTGGATATAAGCTCTCATTTCTGTTGGGCGCCTACCTAGGAAGAGAATTAGGGGGTCATCAGATGTGCATAAGTTTTCTTTGTTGATTTTTTTTAAGCTACTGTGTCCAACATTTTTATAAGTATTTCACGTCCATTATCTAATTCAGTCCTCCAAATAATCCTTTAAAGTAGTCTGTTCTCATTTAGCAGGTGAGTATATTGAGGCAGAGCTGGGGAGTGATCGAGTCAGAATTCCAGCTGAGGCCATCTTGTCTGCAGGGACCACCGTCAGTTGTACCTGCCTGCCTCTTCTCTCGGAGCCCCTTGAGGGGCACTGCTAGAGTCAAAGGGGTCCGTCCCCCCGCCGCGCTGACCGCCATCCCGGGAGCCGAGCCCCCCAACCCCTAGGGGAGTTGGAGGCCACAGGAACCCCACTTCCCTCCCTCATCAAATCCAACGAGCAGCTCCCGGCGAGGGGTTGTGCACAGGGGCAGGAATGAGCATGCTCTAGGTGGCTGTAGCCGTGCGCTTCAACAGTTGTTCTCGTTGGCTTTTGATTCCAAATGAGTAGGAAATGCTATTAGTTCAGGCCTCGCCTGGTGCATGGCAAGGCCCTGGGATAGGAGTGCAGTGAGACGAGAAATTGTGGAGATAAAACTGGTGTGAAATGGAGGCCTTCGCACGAGGCTGGATGTGTCCGTGCGAAATGAAGTTACTTCTGAGAAAACGAGATTTAAAGAGATTCTGCAAAATTAGATTACACTTTCAAATTTCCTTATTAAACAGGATTGATGCCGAGGAGGGGCCGCTGGCTGGCTCTGTTTGGGATCCTACTCTGCAGTTCCAGGCCCGGGTGTGGGCCCTGCTGGGTACAAGCACCTTGCAGGTGGCAGGGACCCAGACCCTACCCCTCCAGCAGCTGACATGGGTGTGACGATTGTGGGACTGATCACTTCTGGATAATTTCCCCTGCTTTGCATGGGTCCATGTGGGCGAAACCTCAGGGCTTGTGCTCCTCAATTTCCTGGGGAAAGTGGAATTAAAAACAGAGCACCAGGCCTCTCATTCATGGGTTTTGTTCAAATCAGAGCTTGATTTATAGCTACGATCCACTTTTTGGAAGTGTAGTTTTTTAAAAGGCAGTAAATGTGCATGTGACTGCTCAGGCATATGTGTGTATATTTTTATGTGACACCCATGCATGCGTGTCCTTGGATGCAGGGCTGTGTCTTTTCATGCAACTTACTGAGCACCTACTGTATGCTAGCGCTGTGCTGGAGCCTGGAATGAAGCTGTTCTGGGGAGACTAAGCAGACACAGTCCCGCCTCTCGTGGACCTTGTACGCATGTGTGTGATTACACGTATGTGTGAAAGTATGTGTGCAGCTGTGTATGTTTGCACGTGTGACCTGCATGTGCATACCTTCTGTGTCTCCTAATCTCTGTGATGTCTCCCTCCACGGTCTACTAGCATCTCAAGGTAAGCAGCTCCCCGCCTGGCATCAGAGCAGTTGTGTCCAGTGCTCGGGCCCTGAAGACAGCCTGCCAGGGTTCAAATCCCAGCTCTGTCTCATTCTGTGTGACCCATGACAAGTCACAACCTTTCTTGTGCCTTAGTTTTCCCGTTGTTAAAATGGGAATAGGTTTCATCTGGAAGGGTATTTGCTGGTTTCTGTGATGAAAGAGGTGCATTTAATGCAAGGTCTTATCCTACATACGCATGAGGACATCCTTAGAAGTACATGCTAGGATCATTCCCACTGTGCAGGTGGGGAGACAGACGGGCCTTGAGAGCCACAGTGATTTATCCAGGATCAAGAACAGGGCTCCACACAGGAGGCCGGACAGGAGCTGATCCATGGAGCCCCTGCTCTATCTGCCTGCAGGAGGGGCAGGTGCCCCACGCCACCAGCGGAGCCTAGGACAGGCTCAGGGGGGAAAACGTGTCAACAGTAGACGGGAATGGGGCCTGCGTGGTACCCGTCTCCTAAAG
Source organism: Physeter macrocephalus (assembly GCF_002837175.3). Classification (NCBI taxonomy): domain Eukaryota; kingdom Metazoa; phylum Chordata; class Mammalia; order Artiodactyla; family Physeteridae; genus Physeter; species Physeter macrocephalus. The sequence goes on along the minus strand of NC_041229.1, from coordinate 62,999,139 downwards.
CAGCTGTGAGCTGAGCACTGCTCAGTGTTCAGTCAGTGATATCTCCCTGCAGAATGCCCTTAGCCCCCAGAAGAGTCCAGCCTAGGCTTCCTGCCTGTCCCCCAGCGTGAGAAAAGGAAGCCCCAGCACCGTGCCGGGCAGCTGTGTTTTGCTATGTGGGCACGGATTTGGAACAGTACTGAGGCGTATGGAGAGATGATGAGAAATCCCAAGCCTACACCTGCCTGTGCCCCAGGCCTCCCAGGGCACACAGAGGGACCTGCCCCGAACTAGCGCCCCCTGAGCTGCCACAGCCCCCTCCTCCTCTGACTGGTCCCTGAAGCAGCCTGTGGGACAGATGGGGTTGACCTCCTGCACACATTTGCAGTGGCCACTAGACTATCCTTCGGGTAAGGCTGGCCTCTAACCAGTGCCTGCATGACTTTAACCATGGTTGCACATTCAAATCCGGTAATTCTCCTCCAAATGTGCCCATCACTGTTGTAGCGGCCTGAGATGGAGCTGTGACTAAGGTCATCCTTCCCCACGTGCTGAATGGGGTGACACCAATCAGAGCTAACTTTTGACTGCCAGGTTCGGTTGGTCCTGAGCACTTCACACGTATTAGCTCCTGGATTCCTCACGGAAACTCTATGAGGGCTAGTCTCATATTCATTTTATAACAAAAAGGTACAGAGGAGTTAAGGTCATATAGTCAAAGGTGTCAGATAAACCCAAACTGAAGGAAACGCCATAATAACTGGCCCGTACTCTTCAAAAATGCTAGTGTCTTGAAACACAAAGAAAGGCTTAGGAATTCTTCCAGATTTAAGTAGACTGAACTTGACAGCTGAATGAAATGTGTGATCCAGACTTTTATTTTGCCATAAAAGATATTGGGGGAACTGATTAAATCTGAATGGATAGATAATAGTATTAGATCAATGATAATCTCCTGGTTTTGATCATTGTACTGGAGTTACGTGAGAGAATGTCCTCGCTCTCAGGAAATCAAACCAAAGTATTTAGGGGTATAGGGGCTTCATGTCTGAAACCAACTCTCAGATGAGTCAGGAAAAGAATTATAGAAAGGGAGGGAGGGAGGGAGGTAGATGGATAGATAAACAGAGAAGGATAAAGCAAATATGGCAAAATGTTCATATTTAGAGCATCAGGGTAAAGGGTATACAGGAATTCTTTCTATTCTTGCAAAATCTGGAAGTTTGAAATGTCAAGATAAAAAGTTAAAAGAGCAAAAAAACAAGTGTCAGAACAGGAAAGCCATCCCAGGGTGCATGTTAACAATATACCAATTCCTGTTTGTTGGTCTCAGCTGGCTGCCAGACCCTGTGCTGTGGCTTCCTCTGCAGAACCTTATTCTACCCTCTCTATAGTCGGGTGGAAGGAGACTAGTATGGCCCCGTTTCACAGATGACAGTTGGAAAGGTAAAGGGGTTTGTGCCAAGCCCTCCAGCTGCTCGGGGCAGCTCCCAGATTGGAAAGTAGGTTCTCTGAGTTCAAAGTCTGTGCTCTTAGCCTCAACTCCACCATTGACTCTGACCTTTGGGGAAGAGTGGGGCAGGCAGGACAAGGCATTTCTTCCTGGAGCAATGGCGGAGGGAAGGCTCTAGGGCAGAAGCAAATGAGATCCATTTGCAGGGTGGAAAGGGATATTATTCCTGGGATTCTACAGGGAGCAGAGCCAGCAGTGCCAGGCAGGAGGTGCCGGCATGTGGGAGGGGCCTCGAATGCCAGGTAGAGTTCACAGTGGTGGCCACAGTGGCTTCCAGAAGGGGAGTCACAGGGCATGACCTGGAGCGACACGGGGCAGGATGGGGTGGGCATTCTGGGGGGGAGGACCTGCCTCAGAGGAGCTCACTGTGAGCAGAGAGAGTGCTCCACAGCCGGGCTCAGTGTGCTGTCCAAACTGGAGGCATAGGTGGGGCCGGGAGCCGGTGGCCTTGGCACCTTAGAGAAGTCCCATCTGAGGGACACGCTGTCCTGGGATAGGTGGGCAGGAGTTGCTGAGGACTTGGGTCTGGCCTGGCAGACCACTCTCGAGGATGCGGGAAGAGCTGAATGACCTCTGGCAGTGCCTCCCGGTCACCCGGACTGTCTGGCTTTTCCCCAGATTAAAGAGCTGAGGGTAAGTGTCTGGCAGCCGGATGAGTCAGACTGCGAGGCTGCCTCCTTCCACCATCAGCCCGCCCAGGGTAGAGGCGGGGTAGGAGTCTGGCCCATCTCCTCCCAAGTGTCGTCCCCCTCACACCCCGAGATTTGGGGGAACACACGGGCTGAGTGGATTGGTTTATTTTGCTGGGTCCCGTGTGTGCGTCTGAGCGTGAGCCCACACACGCATGCAGGGGCAAACATCATCCATTGTAAAATATCAGTGTTTTCATGGGTGAGTAGTAATTACTGGGTAATGCTTTAAAACCTTTCCTGAAGGAGCACAAAGCTGTTTTTTTCTAAAGTCAGGAGTACATTAAAAGGATTACCATGTAGATTTGATTTTTAGATAACACTAAAATGGATCCCAAATGGACTTCAGCAAAGGGATGCTATCTCCTTAATGGAAAGTGCATGGCCCGAGGCTCAGCTCCCAGAGCCCGGCAGGGGAGGGAGGGAGGGAAGAGGTGTCTGCAGGGCCGACAGGCAGGCTGGGTGGGAGCTGGGGAGGCAGGACAGGAAGGGAGAACCCAGACCCTCTGGGGAACATCTTGCTCTATTTGGGAGAAGGAGACTATAGACACCCCCCTTAAAGCCCCTTCACCTTTCCAGGAGTGTTTTCAAGTCTCCTGGACTAGCCCAGTGAGAGCAAACAGGGTGGGTGCTCCGTAAAGAAGGGAGGGGTGAGTCAGACTTCTCCCAGGACCTCGGCCTTCCCAGGCGAAGAAAGCTCAAGGTCCCCAGGTGCTCTGGGACCTCCTCAGCCAGGCTGGGCCTGGTGTTCTGTGTCTCAGTGGACATCAGACACTGGCAGCAGCCATGTGGCTTCTTAAAAAGTTCTCCAGGGCCCAGGAAGCAGAGTCCAGCACCCTAAAGCAGGGTATTCAGGCCTCACAGAGCACTTGCTGTATGCCAGGCGGGGGACCTGGGGCAGCGTGTGGCTTTGCTCCCCATATCCTCCCTGCATCCTCTAGGTGCATGGTCCCACTGGTGATGGAATTACCGGCTACCATGTGGTCCATAGCCCTGCAGGCTCAGCCCCTCTAGGAGCCAGGCCAGATGGAAGGTGGAGCAGGACAGACGCTCCTAGTGCTGGGATCCCCCTTCATTTGGGGGCATAACTTAGTGGGCCAGATGTATCCCCTGAGTAATGATGTTCCAGCCACTCACCCCCCTCCCAGTGATAGCACAAGTATAGAGCCCTGGGAGGGCTCAGGGCTGCTGGGAAGGGAGCCAGGCCTGCTGCTAGCCCTGGGGAGCAAGGGGAAAATCAGCCATGGGGGGACTAGAGAGAGGCTTGGTCTGGGGTTTTCCAAGCTGGGATGTATATGCATAGCTATGCTGGCTGGGTGCTCCTTCCACAGGCCCCAGGGACAGTAGTTTTACCCTGGGAGCCCCCAGACCTTTCCATATCCAGCTCTCTGAACCCCTCCCCCATTTGATCCCTGTAGGCCAGGCCTAGGAAGGAGCCTCTCAGGCCCCCCTTAGCTCTCGGGTGGGCCTGCTCCCCAGCGGCCTCTCTGGGCTCCCCTGAGCTCTGTGACCGGGCTGGCCCCTGTCCCAGGAGACACAGGCGGGCCTGAGCCCCATCACTCTCAGACAAATTAACCTGTAGAACTGCATTAGGGAAATTAGGCAGCAAACTTCCCAGCTATCAGATGGGCCCCGCGGGCACTGGAGGAGGGAGGATGCGCTGCCTCCTTCCTGCCCTCACCTGTCCCGCTGCTCCGGGGTGCTGGGGGGCCGCCGCCTCTCCAAGAGAAGTCTAAGGAGGCAGCGAGGCTGAGAAAGAGCATGGGAGGGAGGAAGAACCCCAGAGGCCAGCTTGATCAGTGGCTTACACTAGCTCTTTGGACTGGCTGGGCCTCACTTCCCCCATTTGTAGAATGAGAGCATTTGCCTGTACGAACTCTGGGGGCCCCTCTCACCTGACATCTGTGGATTCTGAGACTGAGGTCCTTTGGAAACTGGTTCTCTCCTGGAGCCTGAGGAAGGGTCACAACCCAGAAGAGGGAAGGGAAAGGAAGCACCTCTGACTCCGGGCTGGGGGCAGTGAGGGAGAGGGAGGGAGAGGAGGGATGCCAGGGAATGGGAGCTGAACCCAGAGCCCTGGGGAGTGCAGGGGTCCTGTTGGAGGCCTTGGGCCCAGGGGGAGGGAGTCTTCGGGGGCTTGCTGGAAACCCGAGGAGGCAGGAGGGAGTGGGCTGTTCCCCCCAGCGGTGACCCCTCAACCCATCTGAGCCCTTGTGAGGGTCGCTTAGACTTAGACAAGTGCAAGGCAACCCCACCGTCCAGCTGGGCTCTGAGACTCTCCGCACTTCCCTCCAAGGCTAGTCTTCACAACCCTCGAGCCTCAGGACTCCACGTGGATGTCCAGGTTCCCAGACAACATCTGTCCCCACCTCCTTCTCAACTGCCCCTCCCTATGGCCTCAGGGCCGGGGGCTAGGAGCCTCTGCCTCTGCACGCACATGCCCACGCCTGCACACCTTGCCTGTGTGCACGGGGTATGCGTGAGTGTACATGCTTGCGTGGTGGGAGGTCTGCCCCTCCCTCCGGTCAAGGCCATGCTGCGATTCCTGTCTTTTGTACTTACCACTTTCTTGTATGTCGGGAAGCTCATATGGGCCCTGGGAGAGGGCCAGTGTCTCCAAGATTCTTATCCTGGTAGGATGAGCAAGGATGCTGGGGCACCGACGCTCCCCTTCCTCAGGCTAGGGCAGGTAGGAAGTTTGAATCTAGCTAGAAACATTCCTGAGGAAAGCGTCAACTAGGCCAGGCCCGGCTACCTCCCCAAGCACTGACCAGGAGCTCCAGAGCTCCTGCTGCCCCCTGGGAGTATCACAGGAGCATCTCACTTTCTTCTTTTTTATTATTTATTTTTTTTAATTTATTTATTTTTGGCTGTGTTGGGTCTTCGTTGCTGCGCGCAGGCTTTCTCTAGTCACAGCGAGCGGGGGCTACTCTTCGTTGAGGTGCGCGGGCTTCTCATTGCGGTGGCTTCTCTTGTTGCAGAGCACGGGCTCTAGGCTCGCGGGCTCAGTAGTTGTGACTTGCAGGCTCTAGAGCGCAGGCTCAGCAGTCGTGGAGCACGGGCTCAGTTGCTCCGCGGCATGTGGGATCTTCCCCGACCAAGGCACGAACCCTTGTCCCCTGCATTGGCAGGCGGATTCTTTTTTTTTTTTTTTTTTTTGTGGTATGCGGGCCTCCCTCTGTGTGGC
>NC_041229.1:62992224-62993111 GCF_002837175.3 Physeter macrocephalus | reverse complement strand
CTCACCCCCACCCCTGCCCTGCCCCTTGGACTCAGTGCCCAGCGCGGGTCCTGGGCGGCCGCATCTGTTACCATGGGGCACCCAAGAGAAGCTTCCCGAGGGCACCAGTCTGGCTCTGGCCCTGCCTTTGCCAGGTGCTTTTGACTCACCCCGTCCCTGAAATCTGGAGGGGCTTCCAGGAGCAGGTGGGGAAGCTCTGACTTCCCTGGGCCCCTCTGGCCTGATGGTCTCCTTGTCAATCTCCCCAGGGCCCAGCTCCCCATCTTCCAGGTGAGCCCTGGGATTAAACACCCCCACACCTGGGGAGCCTGGTAGGTAGCCAGACCCTAGAAGAAGAGCTGCTGATGTTGGAACTTAAAGACCTGAGTTTGAACTAGTCCTGAACCTCTTCCCCCACCTCAGGTTACCCCTCTGTGAATGGTGAAAAGACTAACGCTTCCCCTCCTGGCATGCCTCAGAGCTCTCACCCACCCTCCTCCACAACCTGGATCCTATTCCCCGGGGCTCCTCCTCCCCAATTAACCCTCCCTTAGGCCATCTATGACATCAGCAAGGCTGGAAGGAGGCCACAAAGCAGGGGCCTTGGCTGAGACCCAGCATCTGCATTTGGCTCCCATGCAGGCTGCTGGGCGGCAGCAGGGCCTTGCTGGGAAGGAAGGCCCATCGCATTAATTAGTAGCTCATGGCCAGGGCTTCCTGGGGCTTCCTCTGCTCAGGACTGGGCATGTTGGGGGGGAGGGCGGGGTTATCAGCAGAGACTCCCCTATTTCCCCGAAGAGCCTAAGATTTACCTGCCTGCAGCTTCTCTTTTTTTTTATTTTTTATTTATTTATTTATTTATTATTTATTTATTTTTTTTTTTTTTGCGGTACGCGGGCCTCTCACTG
>NC_041229.1:62984941-62986821 GCF_002837175.3 Physeter macrocephalus | reverse complement strand
GCCGCTCCGCGGCATGTGGGATCCTCCCAGACCGGGGCGCGGACCCGGTTCCCCTGCATCGGCAGGCGGACGCGCAACCACTGCGCCACCAGGGAAGCCCCCCCGGCAGGCGGATTCTTAACCACTGCGCCACCAGGGAAGCCCTCATTTTCTTCTTGACGCCTCCACAATCAAGAGGCTGTAGCCTGACGTGTTAGGTTAAAATGGTCAAGCACACAGCAGTGTGAGGAAGTCTTGAGGTGGCAGAAAGATCTGGGAGTTCTAGTGGACCCCAAGCCCGAGATTCCATTCTCAGGGCTGCCGAGAGAGCCAATGGATGGTGGCTGCATGAGGAGGCCTCAGGCCTACCGTGGATCACACGGCACAGGGGGCAGTGGCTGGATGGAGAGGAACAACTCAGGGAGGCGGGCCTGAGGACTAGCTGTGTGCCCTGCAGCAGAGCAGACGCGGGGCTCCCGCAGCTTCTGGAGGACCTTCACGGGGCAGGGGAGGAGGCCGTGCCGTGCAGCCCACACAGGGCGGGACCCAGGCCCAGGGGACATAGCTGCTGGGGAGACAGGGAGGGCTCCTGGAAGGGGGCAGCAGAGAGAAGCAGAGGAACGTACCCTGAGGTGGGAGCCGCAGGGCCCACCGTGTCCATCTGTCTGTCCATCCGCAGGTATGCCGATGCTCTCCGTCCAGCCCAAAGGGAAGCAGAAGGGCTGCGCGGGCTGCAACCGCAAGATCAAGGACCGCTACCTGCTGAAGGCGCTGGACAAGTACTGGCACGAGGACTGCCTCAAGTGCGCCTGCTGTGACTGCCGCCTGGGCGAGGTGGGCTCCACGCTCTACACCAAGGCCAACCTCATCCTGTGCCGGCGCGACTACCTGAGGTGGGCGGCCTCCCACCCCATCCGCCCCCCAGCCCTTCTGCTCAGAAAGCCCCATCCTCCAAGGCTGGCACCGCTCTGCCCTGCTCTAGCCCCGGCATCCTGCCTGTACTCACCCCCACCCCTGCCCTGCCCCTTGGACTCAGTGCCCAGCGCGGGTCCTGGGCGGCCGCATCTGTTACCATGGGGCACCCAAGAGAAGCTTCCCGAGGGCACCAGTCTGGCTCTGGCCCTGCCTTTGCCAGGTGCTTTTGACTCACCCCGTCCCTGAAATCTGGAGGGGCTTCCAGGAGCAGGTGGGGAAGCTCTGACTTCCCTGGGCCCCTCTGGCCTGATGGTCTCCTTGTCAATCTCCCCAGGGCCCAGCTCCCCATCTTCCAGGTGAGCCCTGGGATTAAACACCCCCACACCTGGGGAGCCTGGTAGGTAGCCAGACCCTAGAAGAAGAGCTGCTGATGTTGGAACTTAAAGACCTGAGTTTGAACTAGTCCTGAACCTCTTCCCCCACCTCAGGTTACCCCTCTGTGAATGGTGAAAAGACTAACGCTTCCCCTCCTGGCATGCCTCAGAGCTCTCACCCACCCTCCTCCACAACCTGGATCCTATTCCCCGGGGCTCCTCCTCCCCAATTAACCCTCCCTTAGGCCATCTATGACATCAGCAAGGCTGGAAGGAGGCCACAAAGCAGGGGCCTTGGCTGAGACCCAGCATCTGCATTTGGCTCCCATGCAGGCTGCTGGGCGGCAGCAGGGCCTTGCTGGGAAGGAAGGCCCATCGCATTAATTAGTAGCTCATGGCCAGGGCTTCCTGGGGCTTCCTCTGCTCAGGACTGGGCATGTTGGGGGGGAGGGCGGGGTTATCAGCAGAGACTCCCCTATTTCCCCGAAGAGCCTAAGATTTACCTGCCTGCAGCTTCTCTTTTTTTTTATTTTTTATTTATTTATTTATTTATTATTTATTTATTTTTTTTTTTTTTGCGGTACGCGGGCCTCTCACTGTTGTGGCCTCTCC
>NC_041229.1:62977428-62984603 GCF_002837175.3 Physeter macrocephalus | reverse complement strand
CAGCAGGCAGACTCTCAACCACTGCGCCACCAGGGAAGCCCCTGCACCTTCTCTTTTAACTTCTGCCTTTGCAGGAGTTTTTGTTTTTTTTTTTTAAGTGGTGCTATAAACCAGGATGTGTGACTCAGTGCTCCTGAATGGGGCTGGAGGAGAGATGTTGAGGCCAGGAGGAGGGGTTAAGGATGCTTCTGGGGACTTACCCCTCGACAACCTGGAAGGGGTCTCCAAGTCTGGAGGTTTAGGACATCACCTGGGGGCTGAACCTACCAGGTTGAGGGAAGGTGGCAGACCATCTGACGAGTCCACAGGACCTGGAGAGGGACGACCACAGTACAGGATGGGCTCATCTACAGAGCTGATGCACCCACAAGCATCCTGGGCCCTGCCAGCTACTGGAGCCTGAAGGTATTCTCCTGGACTCTGGCAGAGGCTCAGGAATGACTTCGGGGCCTGGTGGGCCAGTGGGCCGAGGTGGGCGTGGGTATGGGGCTTCCTTGAGCTGCTCAGCCCCAGAGAATGGCTGTCCAGAGGCTGCCTCTCTGCAGTCGCTTCTCATTGGACTGGTGGCCAGAAAGGCCCCTCTTGGCAAGCAGATGCTGTTGGCCCGGCCTTTGTCTGCCTTAATCTGAGCCACCCGGCAGCTCAGGCTGATGAATAATGGAGCCAAGCTCATCTGCAGGCGCCCGAGCTTGAGCTGGACAAATCAGGGATTAGAGGGCCTCCCGCCCGCCTCTCAGCCCCCTTGCCTCACTTGGGGCTTGCTCTGCCAGTCTGCAGAGCAGAGGCCTGGCTGGCTCAGACCCCTTGAACATTCAGCCAAGGACTGGCCTACATGGGGAGGGAGTGAGTTCCCTGTCCTTAGAGCTTTGCAACCAGCAGCTAAGAGGAGGGGTGCCTGCCCCAAAGAGGCGTTGTGCCAGATGGCCTTGGAACTTCCTTTTGGCATCAGTCCTGTTTTAGAAGCACCTTTGAACAGGATCATCTAGTCCAGCCTTCCCATTTTAAAGCAGGATAAACTGAGGTTCAAGAAAAGGGAGTTAGGCAAGTCACACCATGCGTTGGTAGCAGAAAAAGACCACCCCATAGGGTTGTTGTCAAGATTACATGAGTTGGTCTTTGGAGAGCCCTTAGAACAGTCAGTGCCTGGCACATAGCAAACGCTACATAGGCATTTACTAAAGGAGCTGTGACTGAGAGGTTACGGTTTTCACAACAAGCTTGTGAAGACTGTATTATGGTCCCCATTTTACCGTTGAAGTAAACGAGGCTCAGAGAGACTCGGTAACTTGCCTGAGGACACACAGCCCATGATCAACAGACTGTCTCTAAATTCAGGCTTGTGTGAGTCTGGAGTCCTTGCTCAGGGCCCAGCCCAGTGTTCTTCTGGTGACGTCAGGTGCTTGAGGGACACCAGTGGAAGCCTGGGAAGGGGGCATTGTCAGTGAAGCCGTGGGACGGGCAGTGTCAGCCAACACCTGTGTCCCCAGAGTCTCCTTCCTGGGTGAATGCGCCAATTTCTCTAAAACATTCTCTCTTAGCAGAATCTAGACACTGTCATCTGTGCTCCTTCCCTCTTGCCCAGGCCCACCTGCTGAATGAACCAGGGGGAAGGCAGGTGGGGCCCTGGGTGGAGGCAACACCCCTGCCCCCCACACCACCCCAACAGGTGCCTGAGCCCTCTGCACCCTTCCCTCTGCAGGCTCTTCGGCACCACAGGAAACTGTGCCGCCTGCAGCAAGCTGATTCCAGCCTTTGAGATGGTGATGCGGGCCCGGGACAATGTATATCACCTCGACTGCTTCGCCTGCCAGCTCTGCAACCAGAGGTGAGTGCTGGCCTGTAACAGACCCAACACACTCAGCAGACCCCAGCTGACACCTGCTGCCACAGACCAGGAGTGCCATGGAGGCATGCATGCAAATGCAGGTTCTGTGTGTGCATGTTGTTGTGAGCATGTATGTTCATGCGTGTGTTTTATGTACGCCTGAGCCCTGTAGCCAAATGTGTGCCCTCCAATACCACATGTACATGTTTGTGGAGTACAGCTCTTTGCAAATGTAATGGACGGGGCCATGCATGAGCTGTGTGCAGTGTGTGTAGTGTCCATGCATGTATTTTTATTTTTTATTTTTTTATATATATATTTATTTATTTTTGGCTGCATTGGGTCTTCATTGCTGCGCGCAGGCTTTCTCTAGTTGTGGCGAGTGGGGGCTACTCTTCGTTGCAGTGCGCGGGCTTCTCATTGTGGTGGCTTCTCTTCATTGCAGAGCACTGGCTCTAGGCACACGGGCTTCAGTAGTTGTGGCATGTGGGCTCAGTAGTTGTGGCTTGCGTGCTCTAGAGTGCAGACTCAGTAGTTGTGGCACACAGGCTTAGTTGCTCTGCGGCATACGGGATCTTCCCAGACCAGGGCTCGAACCCGTGTCCCCTGCATTGGCAGGCGGATTTTTAACCACTGCGCCACCAGAACAGTCCCATGCATGTATTTTTAAATGTCCATGTACGGGGTGGGGGTGTGTGTGTGTCTGTGTGTGCATAATAAATGAGTATGCCTGTGCATGCATGTTTTAAATGTGTGTGCACAAGGGTTCGGTATGCATGTCCTGTGCCGTGTGTGTGTGCTACATGCAGGAGCATGCATGGACATTCCAGCGAAAAAGTGTTCCCAGACCTGGAGGGTGAAATCCCCTTGGGGAATAGTCACTCACTTCTGTGATTCTGGTTCCAGCCCAGCCTTGTTTCTGGTCTTTTGGCCCCTACTTTGTGCCCCGAGCCCTATGGGAGACCCTAGGGACCTAAGGAGCCAGAGCCCTTCAACCCTGGCTGGGGGCCGGGCCCCAGAAGGCAGGCCCTTTTCTCAGGAGCCCCCAGCTGAGGAAGGAGTTCATACAAGTGTTCCCAGAGGGTGAGGTCCAGAGGGACCTGCAGGGAATGCTGGTTTGGCTGGGGCTCTGCCCAGACTTGCTGCCGGGAGGGCTCGATGAAGTCGCAGCGCCACCTGGTGGTTGAAGTGGGATCTGCTGGGACTGAGCCTGTGACCCGGGGGTCCCACTACAGGCCTCAGGCACCCTGGGCACGTCTTTGGGGGAAGGGCTGAGTCCTCCAGTGCTTGAGGAGGACTGGGAGGGGCAGAGAGGCAAAGCAGGGCCTTCTCTGGGTTAGAGGGAAGATGGTGGGACAGGGTCACCTCCTCCTGGAAGGATGTTCCCGGAAACCCACAGATTCTGTTTAGAGGAAGAGTGCCCTTCACTGAGCCATTTCCTTAAGCTGGGGAGGGGAACAGAGGGTTGGAAAAGTCAGACATTTTATCCCTTCCTCCTGCTCCATCTCTGCCTCTCTCCTTCCCTCTCCTCGGTTGGTCTTTTCCTATTTCTTTGTTCCTCCTCTCTTTCTCCCTCTCTGGCACTGAGGTACATTATTTCTACACCTCCCCTCCGACCCCATCCCCGCTCCCACCTGCGCAGGAGCTCTGACTATGTGGAAGGGCTGTGGCCCGGGCTTATCTGTCTGTCTTACACCCCAGGCTGCAGGGCCTGGCCGAGAGACTTTCAGGGATCCCCTCTGGATTGACCGGGTTTGCATGGGACTTGCAGGGATCCCCTCTGGAAAGCTCGAGGGGCAGACTCCCCGGGACCTCACTTCCCCCATGTCCACTTCCTGGGCCGGGTGGGGTCCTGTCTGGAGCCTCCACCACCCACTGGGACCCCTCCATGGCCTCTCTCTCCTGCTTGGATTTTTCCAGATTTTGTGTGGGAGACAAATTCTTCCTGAAGAACAACATGATCTTGTGTCAGATGGACTATGAGGAGGGGCAACTCAATGGCACCTTTGAGTCCCAGGTTCCGTAACGCCCGCCACCTGGCCTCCCGGCCCGTCTGCCCGCCTGCCCACCCGCCTGGCTGGCCAGCCACTCTCCCGCCGATTAGAGCTCCTCTGTCCTCGATGGGAGGAATGGCCCTTCCTCCGCCGCCGCCCGTCTGTGTGTGACCCCTCCTGGGGCCAGGCTGGGCCTGTACAGTCTGTCTTCTGTATATAAATGGGAACATTTATTTTATGAGAAATGTAATGCGATTTTATTACTGGCGTGGATTAAACTTATGAATGTTTCCGGGGAGGTTATTCTGCATTGATCACATGACTGACACAGACCTGGGGCCCCTCCCCTTGGCTTGGGAGTAAAACAAGACCCTCCCCTTGGTCCTTGGTGGGGAGGGGGCCCTGGAGCAGGACGCGGGGCTCTAGTGTATGCCGTTGCCGGCAGGGCGGCTCCAGGTGGGCTTTAGCGGGAACAAGCTGGAGGGGAGGGGACAACCCCAAGCACCCCCTCAGCCAGAAGGTGGGGCTAGGCTGTCCTCCCCCTCCCCTGGCAGAGCATATACCCTGGCCCCCAAGATGAAAACCTCCCTTCCCTGGGCTCCTGTGTTACATCCACCATTGAAACCCCCCCCAGACTGCCCAGACAGGGACCCAGCTCTGGTCTACCTCCACGGTGGGACCCCACATCCTGAGCTCCCTGCCATGGAAGCACCATTCTTAAACCCCTCTTAACCTTCATGGGGACGGACGGCATTTGCTGTCTCTTCCTTACAGCCTGGGCCCAACCTGGGGCCTGCCTTTCTGCTCCCCTGGATGAGTGAGAACAATTTTGTTTCCCTGTTAACTCAGCCCACGCAGGCAGGAGGTTTTCATTCATTCTGTCGGCAAATCTGTCTGTCTCAGCCCTGCGCTGCAAGTACCAGACACAAGGATGAATCATGGACTGGACACAGTCCGTGCCCTTGAGGAGAAGGGGGAAAGCCAGGAAAACAAACAGAGCACATCAAGGTGAGCATAAACACCATGGGGAGACCTGGGACAGGCTGGTTCCCTCCAGCAGACATGGGACCATTTGTGACGACTGCAGAGTCAGACAAGTCAACAGACACACAGTCAGACACATACGTGTACTGGCAAGCAGGAGAGATGGACACACAAGTAGTTGGATGTGTAGGCAGAGACAGGTAGGGACAGACAGAAAGCCGGCAGGTACTCAGACCGGAAGGCAGCCAGACATCCAGCGGCTGAGCTAGGCTCACCCAGGGCAGCAGGGATGATGTCTGGGTCATGGCTGAAGCCATGGTGCCGAGCACATAGCCTGGAACTGAAAAGGTATCACTGAACAGTATTAAAAAGAGAGGCTCCTTGGGTCCAAAGCCTGAACAGAGAAGGCTATATGGACAGGCTCCCCTGACCATCAGGCCACTCACTCCTCCTTCCCCAGGGACGGTTTTTATCCTGGCCACAGACCAGAGCCCAGATGGAGTCAGCCTACAGCCTCAGGCTCTGCCTGCTCCTGGGCAGGGAACTGGCTGCCTGGGCGAAGCGGGGATGCACTGCCATCTCACATCACCTGCCCCTGGGCCTGCTCCTCCACTTGAGTGAAGCGGGAGGATGGCTGAGCTCTTATGGGCGCTTGGAGGAGGCTACATCTCCAAGATATGATTTTGTGGCCAGTGGCCCGGTCTGTGAGAAGGGATCTTTAGGGCCAGGGATCTTGGCGTAGGAGTTCTCTACTTTGGGGCTTCCACCTATGAAGGAGCTGCACCCGTGTATGTGAGAGAAAAGAGAGGCTGCAGTGGGTATATTTGAGTGAGTCTGGTGGGTACATTTGAGTGGGTCTGGTGAGACCAGGGAGCTGTCGTCTGTGTGTGACCATGTGAGATTGTGAATGGGTTTGAGCACATGAGCTTGAGGCTGGAGTCTGTAATGAGGGATTTTTTTTCTCGCTCAACATGAACATTATTTCCCTGGACTGTAGCAGAGCCCTCAATGCCAGACCCTCCCTGGGCCCTTATGTCTAGGATGGCTGTGCCCATCCCAAGGACCCAAGTCCTAACTTCAGAGTCTGCTGCAGATAAAGTTGTAACAAGTTAATTACATGGTTATCGAGAGATAACAGAGACACTCAAATGCAGTTTCTGGGCAATTACAATTGTTTCCAACAGAGTTACCATATTGCAGCCATGAAATAACGTGTCATTTTGCAGTAATTATGTAATTAACATGTCTCACACTCTAGGTTGCACAACAATTAATTCACTCACAATGAGATCGACTCAAAGTCAGGCAGCTGGGCTTTGAAAGCCCCCAAGAGCAGAGCTGGCCTTCTAAGATGACCCCAGCCCCACTCTGCTTGCCCCATACCTTGACAGGGTGCCTCCTCAGCCTAACATGGCATGGAACGTTCCAAGTACAGCATCATGGCTCCACTTACTGCTGCCTCACCATCCTCATCCAGGAAATGGGGATGATCTGTTTCCTGGGACAGCCACAAGGCTGAGATCTACACTGTGAAGTGCTGTGCGTACATGAGCTGGGGTCACCATCCTGGATATCATGAGGTCCTTAGTAGGAAACCCTTTGCACAGGAAGACCCATAGCAGTCCACAGCTTCCCCCAGGAAGAGGCCACACAGGCGTTGCCTCAGCAGGTGTAGAACCAATGGTGGCGGGGGCGGGGGGAGACAGCCAGAGAGGAGACCAATCTCTCTCTGTAGCAGGGCAACCAAGCTGGGGCTGGAATGGCTACTGGGGGCCGGGGATTATGCACCTGGAGAGGATTTGCAACCCCCAGAGGAAACCCAGGAAAAGCCTGACCTCCCCCGCCTCCCCAGCCACTGTGTATGAGAAACTTGTTTAAGTGTAAGGCATGAATGGTCCTGACCTGGTTCTCCTTGAGGCCGTAGCTCACCACAGAGGATTGAAGTTGAGGAAGCCAGGGAGCACTGAACGTGAGCCATTAGAGGCTGTAGCAGCTCAAGCCTCAGCCTGGGGCTTGTGGGTAGTGGGGATGTGGAAAGCCTTGTACTAGCTCTGCACAAATCCCCTCCATCCATCCCCAGCCAGCCCCTGGGACCCCATCTCCCCACCTGCTTTCCTTAGTGCCCCGGTGTCAAAGATACTCTAACAAGGGGCCTGGGACCCACGGAACATGACACCTGCTTATGCCCCCGCTCCTTGGTCTGAAGCTGGACCACATAGTCTGTGTTTGGAAAGAAGTTTGGTTCTAACCTTGACACTGCTGCAGGGCCCATCATGGAATCTCATATGGGTCCTCTTCTCCTGGGCCTGGTCCCAGGAACCATGCTTCACATCATGAGACATGTAGGAGCCACAGGTGGAATCCACGTGAAA
>NC_041229.1:62949362-62976902 GCF_002837175.3 Physeter macrocephalus | reverse complement strand
ACACACACACACACACACACACACACACACACACACACACACACAGACACGTGCACACACAGCTAAAATCCAGAAAAGAGTGCTGGTTCATCAGCACCTCATGAGCAAACTTCATCTCTGCTCCTGGCCCCTGGGGCAGACTCTCATACTGCTTTATCCCAGGAAAGGCAGCAACCTCCTACCCCCAGACATGAGGTTGAAGGGTGTCCAGATCTCTTCAGACTCTTGGTAACTCCAGAGTAGATTGTTCCTGAGCTCCCTCCTGTTGGGGCCATTTTCCGTCACCCAGCAATAGCCCCTCCAACCAGTGGGTCTGCCTGCAACCTAGCGACACCTCTCTGTTTCTGCTGCCATGTTGAGCCCCGAGGCTCCAGTGAGGCCACACTCAGCAACTCTCCCCTCGGGGCTGGGTCCAGTGCTCACATAATAAGTTTCACACCACACTTCTTTCCACCATGTGGTTTCTCCCTTTCACCACCTGCACCCCCTTCTTGGATCAGGGGACGTCCCTTGCTGGGGCTCCTTCTACCTGGGTTAGACCCTCATGACCCTCTCTAGGGGCTCAGGGCATTCATCAGGGGTGCGGGGCAGAGGTGAGAGGCCCTTTACTATGAAACTGCTGTAGCAGGAAGAGGGAGAAGCTGGGCCAGGCCTCAGAAAGGAGGGAGAGAAATTCGCTTTTAAAACCTATTTCCAGTGGGGGAAAAAAGACCTGGATTCAAATATTCTGGACTCTACAAAATGGTTTTCATTCTGGGGCAGCATCTGTCTTTCTGAGAACTGATGGAAACCCTCTGTGCTGCTGGGTTCCCCAAAACACTGGTTTCTCCCTCTCTCCAGACCCCAGGCTGCACACCTACCCAAGGCTTACAGTAGGTGCTGCCAAGACCCCGATTCTCTGAACTCACGTGCTCGGAGCCCAAGACAAGCAGCCCAGTCCCAAGTCTATCCCACTGGCACTGGGTTTGGCAGAGATTATGGCCTTTGCAGGGAAAGCGTGAGTCCCTCGGGGGCTCAGGCGCCCTTTGGCTGCCTGTGGCGCCCAGGTTGGGGGTCTGCATCCCCCCATTCCCCTGCCTTCTTTGCAGGCACAACCAGATTCCAGAGGAGAGCTGGGCCAGGGGCTCTTCCCTCAGCTTGACTTACAGACTCACACCTCCTGGGTCTGCTCTGTGAGCGGTGGGAAGCCCTGTGGTGGCCAGAGTTCCCTATAGTTCTGGACGGCAGGTGCACTGCTGTTTTCCAGAGTCTGAGGTGCTAAAGGGACTGAGGCAGTTCCCAGGCCACACCTCCCCTTCTACCTGGTCTCCTGCTGCACTTGGGGACCACGGGGGCTCTCCCCACAGAGGGCCAAAGGCTTCCCCCAAATGACCCAGGCTCCCCTTCTCCCGCCTCGCTCCCCATCTGCCAGCACAGATCAGGGACCACTTACCTGAGACAGAGGAACACAGAGACAGGGAGAGGTGAGGGAGGGAATGAGAGAGGGGGCAGGGAAGGAGGAAAGGAGAGAGTGAGGAAAGGGAGGAGAAAGGGGACATGGGAGAGATGAGACAGAGGGCAGGAGAGAAGGGAGATAGAGTGGGCAAAGAGTCTTGGAAGAATCTTCTAACTGCAGGGAAGGCGTGGGGTGGTGGCACAGGACAGTGTGGCATGGTGGTGGCAT
Source organism: Physeter macrocephalus (assembly GCF_002837175.3). Lineage (NCBI taxonomy): Eukaryota > Metazoa > Chordata > Mammalia > Artiodactyla > Physeteridae > Physeter > Physeter macrocephalus. The sequence goes on along the minus strand of NC_041229.1, from coordinate 62,975,239 downwards.
GTGGCTCAGGAGCCAGATTACGTGGGTTCTGATCATAGCTCCTCTGGTTGGCAGCTGTACAGCCTTGGGCAGCTTACTCAGCTCCCATCTTGCAGATGAGGAGTTTTCTCATCCTTACAAGGGGCGTGTTGATGGTACCTACTTCTCAGGGCTGCCTTGAACATTAGCTGAGTCGTCACATGGACAGCACATACTCACAACTGCGACTGGCTCATGGTAAACACCAGAACATGTAGTCACTGCTGGAACATTCACTATATACAGCCAGGTCTAGGTCCACTTGTTCTGAGGCCTGGGACCCTCCCACAGGAGGCCTGGGCTCCCCACAGCAGCCTCTAACTGCACCCCACAGGCTGTTCCTGGGCATCGGTGTGTGCTTTCTGGAAAGGGCACTGCACCCTGGGACCAGTGTGGGACAAACTCAGTGGGCTTTCATAAGTAAAGACACGCCTAACCCACTTGAGCCACTCTGTAACTCTATTAGGGAAGTGCTATTTTTATCACCCCCGTTGCTATGGGTGCTATTATTATCATCATCCCCATTTCACCGTTGAAGAAACTGAGGCTCAAAGAGCCATTCTAGTAAGTAATAGAAGCTCGATCTGAATTCAGACCTGTTCTAACTCCAGATTCCATACAGGTAATTCTCATGTGAAATGGACACCTAGAGGCAGCCCTGTGCAGTGGAAGGATCTAGGAGTGCACAGTAGCTTTTACCCATGACAGAGCCCCTGGACCCCCCTGCCCCACCCCTGTTTCTCACTACAAACCATCCCCCAACTGAGAACTTGTTTCTTGGGCAAGGAGGGCCCTTGGGCACTTCTGTCCCTTATTGCACATCCTAACTGAGCCTGTCACTGGTCCTGGCCTATGCTGGGTGCTGAGTGGGATGAGCAATTCCAGATGATGGAGTCAGAGGCAGTTCAGGGTGGAGCAGTGGTGGGACTCCAGGCAGCTCATCCAGTCCCCGGGATGGAGGTTTCTCAGTCATCCAATCGCTGGGCTGGAGTTTTCTCAGTCATCCAGTCCCTGAGCTGGAGGTTTCTCAGTCATCCAGTCCCTTGGCTGGAGGTTTCTCAGTCATCCAATCCCTGAGCTGGAGGTTTCTCAGTCATCCAGTCCCTGAGCTGGAGGTTTCTCAGTCATCCAATCCCCGAGCTGGAGGTTTCTCAGTCATCCAATCCCGGAGCTGGAGGTTTCTCAGTCATCCAATCCCTGAGCTGGAGGTTTCTCAGGGAGGCAGTCTCCAGTGCATCATCATTCAGTCAGTCAGGGAACCAGCCTGCCAGCCAGTGAGCAGACATGAATCAAGTGTCTGCTACATGCCAGGCATGGTGCTGGGTGCCGAGGAATGGAAATACCAGTGGAGAAGGCAGACAGGGTCCTTCTCTGTGTGTAGTTTACAGCCTAGTGGGGGAGACAGATGATAAACAAATAGATCAATAACAAGCTAAATATAGTTCTGAGTAGCAGAGGGAGGCCTACTTTAGACAGAGTGGGAAGGAATGACCTTTTCTGGCACATTCTTATGGACCATCTTAATCAAAGGTCTCACTTTGGGGAAATTGAGGACCAGAGAGGAAGCAATGGCTAGGGCACACTGTAGCCAGCTTGGTCTGGAAGCCTGACCTCCTGGCCCTCAGCCTGGCCCAGGGCTCTGTCTCCTGCATCCTGAGACCTGCATTCCAGCCAAGGATCCTACTTGGGCACACAGTGCATGGAGGAGAGAAAGCATCACTCAGCCCTGATGCCTGCTCGCTGCTTCTCTCCCTTTGTTTTCCAGGTTAACAAGAAATAGTTTTCCTTAAAATACCAAGAAACTGGGCTTGTGTTCTTGGCTGCCATCACAGGTCTCCCTGCCCCATAATACCACTAACTTGCGACATGTTGGCTGGATCCATGGCTTCTGGGGAATTCTAGCCTGCTTGTTCTGAACACTTGGAATTACTGCCCTCCACAGAGGAGGCATCAAGAAAGTAGATTTCTCTGCACTCTGCATGACCAGTTTTCCAGGGAAAAAGAAGATTTGCTGTAAAAGCAGGAATTGGCAATGCACAGAGGGCCACAGGACAATGGGACCAGCATGACCAATCCTCCTTTTCGTCTTCTCCAGACCTCACCACCCTCAGCCTGGCTGGTCTGTTCTGAGGGGAGGAGGTCCAGGTTGAGGCTCAGCCTCAGGGTTCCTAATGGACTGTCCTGGCCCAGAGAGGGGCCAAGGCAGGTGGGTTTCTCTTAGCTGTGCATCACAGAGATGAGGCTGGGGACCCCTGCTGCTGACAACAGTGCACCCCATCAGGTGCCCCCCGGAGGAAGGGTTGTTTTGTCTGGCTCCTGTGGACACCCCTCCTGCTTCATCCTGGCCTTTCATGCAGGGCCATGGATTTCCAGAATCCAGCTAACACCAGAGCCCCTTGCTTCTAGTCTGGGGACACCAGGCGACCATCCACCCCTACCCTCTCACAGTGAAGAACTGAGGGGGACTTGGCATAAAGTTCGGCTGGGGTGGACCCTGGCTCCGTGAGGCTCAGGAGACCCTGGACCCCCTTCTCCAAGTTCCCACAAGCTGGCTGCCCCTCAGCCTGGGGCCCAGCTGACCTGGCCTGGCCTTCATGCCCTCCCCTGCACCTGTCTTCTTATTTAGGGCCTGTTTGGAAGCTAATCCCTGTGTTCATTAAGTGACCCCTCCTCCCGCCCCTCTGCTTTCATTAGAAACAAGAGAGCTAATTACTAACCTCTCTGAGGCCCCACCACAGGCCATTTTAGAGCTGACGCGGCCCTTAAAATGGGATTTAAAAATCTCATTTCCCTGTAATGAAACGGGCTACCCTTCCCTCCCTGTTAAGGCTAATTACTACCACTTCCCATCTGAAGAGGGGCCCCCCCGCTCCTTGTCCTTCCACCCAGCCTCGGGCTGTGGCTTTTTACAGAAGCCTCCAGGCTGTTGGGCAGGGACGCAGTGGAAGCATCATCAGAGGATCCTCTCCCTCCAGGCAGATGCCCCAGTGAGTTCAGGAAGGCTGAGCTTGGAGGAGACTGGGCAGGATGGGCCCGAACTGGTAGGGTTGGATGAAGAGAAAGTGTTGAGGAGGAGGGGTAAAGGGAAAACCAGTGCTGAATTGTGGCCATCATCCCCTCTGGAGCTTCAAAATTTCCCTGCTTAAAGGCAAGGCTTGAACAGGCCCTGTAGAAGGGAGAATGGGATTAGGGCTGTGGCGCTCCCTGGAGCTCTCCATGGTCCTGAACTTTTTGAGGCCGAGCCCTTTGGTCCTCAATCAGCCGCAGAGTGGAAGGCGTGGTGGAAAGCACCTCCAAGTATTACGATGTGGGCTTCGCCTGGAAGACAGGAGCTCACTGCCTCCAGAAGCAGCTGGATTCTAAGGGAGGCCCCTGTTTAGGCCCCTCTAACTCCTGGAAATGATGCCAACAGGGCCCTTCATTGTGACCTGTCTTCTTCCCCTCTGCCTCCTGTCTGGGACCTGCAAGGTGGAAAAACCAAACTAAAAAAGGGCAACCTTTTTTTTTTTTTTGGCCATGCCACGTGGCTTGCGGGATTAGTTCCCCGACCAGGGATTAAACCTGGGCCCACTGCAGTGGAAGCACAGAGTCCTAACCACTGGACCGCCAGGGAAGTCCCAAGGGGCAATCTTAATTTTGTCATATATATAAGTTTGTTTCATTTCAAAAATACAATTTTCTTCTGCACTTTAGATATTATATTTATTTTAAATCATATAGGGGGATGCCCTAACATTGTCTCCTTAATTTAGGGCCTCTAACTTGGGCTCCCAACTCCATCTGGCTCTGCTCCCCTGTGTTCACTGGGGGATTTGCTACATAATCCTAGAGGTCCCTCCCCTCCCACATTCTGGGAGCCCTTGAGTCCCCTGTCAAAGGACATGTGGTGGTAGGCTGTTACTGCATACTCTCTTCCCAGCCCCACCAGCAGTAGATGTCCACCAATGTTTAGCCCATAACCTGTTAAAAGTGGGAATATAAGAAAAAAAGTGGCATGGCCTGTCCTGCTGGGGATCCCCAAGCCTCCACAGTGCAAGCCCTGCCTCAGGCCAAGCAGGGGTCAGACTCTACCTTCCACCACTGGCTTTGTCTCTTGTGACCCTCACCGCCAGGAGCACTTTGAAGAGTGAAGCATCGTACTCCTAACCCCCCATCCTCTACTCCACCAGTCCTGTACACCTTCAAGCTTCGCCTTCTGATTTTTGCAGGAAAACAGGCAAGGATAAAAGTTCCACACAGAGGAAGGGGCACAGATCCCAGAGTCCCACAAAACGTGTAAATTCCAGGCTCCTGACCCCACCTGGGTGATGAGCAGATCCCCATTACACTTCTGGTTGCCTTTATTCCCTAAAGGAATGCTCACATTTCTACCTACCCCCACTGCTCACCAGCAGCCCCTCTGTCCAGCAAAATAATGCCCTTAGGCCTGAAGAGACTTTAGAGGCAGGATATCAAGAGCCCCTTGTTCCCTGTGGACCGTCTACCTTCCTGAGGTCACAGGCCTATACCCTCTGGGAACTTATCCACCCAACAGTGCAAATGACAACTTCTCATAATGGAAATGCCTCTGCTTATTAAATCCATGTCCCCTCCATTGCTGTATTTGTCTCACAACCTCCCTGGGAGAGCACAGGTTCATATGCCCATTTTACAGGTGAGGAAATAAAAGACATTGTAATGTGGCCAAGTGGTGCAGAGGAGGGAATAGAAGTCAGCTCTTCTGTATCTTGGGGCAGGACGCCTGCTCTGTGGTTCCTCAGGCATACATCATCAATATAAGCCATTCACAGTGAGGATGAATGAATGAGTATCATGTGAGAACTCTGAAGAGGAGGTGTGGTAAAAAAAAAAATATCTGAGAGGAGGTGGATACAGAGTTGCTTCTTACAGGAAGAATAGCTAGAAATATGAGGGAAGCCCTTACAGATACAGGGGGAAGTTGACTGGTTGAGACAGAAGACGGGACATGGGGAGGTAGAATGTGTTTGGAGTTGACATGGGAGACAAGAAATTAAGAAGAGTTTTTGCCTTTATGTACAAGGCAATAGAGAGCTGTAGTAGGTTCCTGAGCAGGACACATGGCACATAGGGAAGTAGGCTAGAAGTAGAGAGCTACAGTTCACAGAGATACCGGATGGTCTCTGGCTTGGGGAACAAGGCACATGATCCGTCAGGGGGTGCCCTTTACTGGGGAGGACTCTGAGGTCTGATAGACCAGAAGTGTTCAACAGGTGGCAGAGTTCAGCGCCATGGGGTGATATTTTTAAACGCTGCCTCTCCCGAGGGGTAATAATGCTAATTGCAAGCAGAGATGATCACTCTCTTGGCTAAAAATTGGGCATGACGTGGCCTAGGACAGAGTTCTGTGGCTGGTCACTAGGCACCTCCTATCAGGCTGCCATTATTTGGTGCTCTTTGGGGGCAGTTCTTCAAATTGCTGAGGAGTACCGTGTCACACAATTTTCCATCACAGGCACGGATGAGGTTGTGAAAGAATTTATCTGAAGTACAGACATCACAAATCATCCCTGATAGCTGTCTAGTGACATAGGCAGAAAAGAGTGAGGTTGGTTTAACTCCTCCATCCATCCTTCCCTCTTTCCATTCCTCCTTCCATCCACTTTCCTATCTATCCAATGCATGTTGAGCATCTAATATAGGATAAGGCAAGAGAGATACAAAAGAAATGGAGCAAAGTCCCTGCCCTCAGAAACTCTCACAGAAAGGAGGGGAGTCAGGAGCCAGCCAGTGAAAAAAGTCATAACTCAGAGTTGTCGGTGTCACGATAGAGCTTCAGAAAGAAGGGAGAGAAGGTGACTAACTCAGCCTGGGAAACAGGAGAGTTTCTGAGGAAAGGACACTTGAACCATCAAACAAGGGAGGATGAGCACGGCAGGCAGTAGGTAAAGGCCCAGAAGTGGAAGAGAGTGGGCTTGGGTGGAGGGTGTCCAGGAGCTCGGTGCGCCTGCAACACAGAACACCGAGGCCCCAGGGGAGAGTGGCCAGGCTGTTTGCAGGGACCCTCATGCCAGGCAGGGGAGATGGGCCTTTATCCTCGAAGCAACAGGGAAATGTCACAGCTTTGTAAATGGAACAAGGACATGATCAGATTTGTACTCTTTGAAAGATCACTCTGGGGTCATATAAAGGGTGAATCAGGGGGAGCAGACACCAGGGGTGGGGACACCTGCAGTTTCAATTGCCCAGGTGAGAAATGAGTTTTGCATAACTTGCTCCTCATGGGCCCCTGCTGGGATTTTTTATTTTTATACCCATTCAAAAACCATATACTAGAACCCTCCTGGGGATGCAGAGGTGAAATGCTCTACCTGCCACAGCCTCTCAGGTCTGCTTTTTCCCTTTTCAGAAAACCCAGCCTCCCATATCTCCTCCCAAGGACTTTTACCCATGTTCTGCTCCTAGGGCTTCTGCAAGCACAGAGAATAAAATAGCCAAAGGAACGGTGTTCATACTGGGTAGACAATTTTTCACGAGTTGAGATGGACTGTGGCCACCTCCTCAGTACAACCCCCTATTACCAGGGAAGACATTGGGGGCTTACAGAGAAAGGAATTGAGAATGGTGCCAATATCCCAAATGACTCAGGGGGGAGCATTTTCTGTGAATGGAGGAGCCTGTGAAAGCAGGATCAGAAATGAGTCAAACACTTCCTTAGTACAATAATTCCAGGTCATAATTATTGGAGAGAAATAAAAATCAGGTTATTAGGAGGAATATGCATTCCTCTGGTGAGAATCAGCTTTGTTGCAGTGGTGAATTTCTCTTAGGTAAATCCAGGAAGAAGCAGTGTATGTCTGGTTGAGAGACTGAAGTAGAGCCAAAGCTTGAACATCTTTTTCTCTCCCACAGGAACAAGGGAGCAGCTCCCTGAGACACCCTATATGGTGGACATATGGTTGACTCCCAACCTCCACCCCACAGATGATCAGTCAAATCAAAAGAGTACACCTGGCCCCTATTATTGGCCCAGAGCGAGTAGGTATACAAGTTGTCTTGAGGAAGCTCTGTTTGCCACTGGAAGCATCTTATGACCGCACAGGAACCAGCCTTAGAATGAAGCTGACACGCAGGAAGGCAGAATGGAGGAATGGAAACCCCTATGTCCTTGATGGCTTCATTAAGCTGCTGGAAGTACATACTTGGGGCCCGCCCTATTTCTGGTGTCTTTATGCTTTTTGGCTCCTTTTCAAAACAATGAATCTGAACCTTGGAGGATAGGAGGTGTTGGGAGGAGTGGGACCCCTTGCTAAGAACTTATTGCCAGCTAGGCTGCATTAACACAATATCGTGTCTAAAATGTGGAAGGTGATGGGTTCACGCTGCTCTCTCCTGGCCAGACCACCTCTGTGCTTTGGACATCGGAAAGGAGGTCCAGGACGGCAGGGAGAAGGGAGACCTTGCTAGATGAGGAGCATCTGTAGCAACTGAGCTTGTTTGTTTGTTTGGTTTGGTTTGTTTTTGTGGGGGTTTTTTGTTTGTTTGTTTTTTTGCCACACCAAGCGGCTTGCAGGATCTCAGTTCCCTGACCAGGTATCGAACCTGAGCCCCTGCAGTGGAAGCACAGAGTCCTAACCACTGCACCGCCCGGGAATTCCCAGCAATTGAGCTTGTTAACCACGGAAGAAGAGCCTCCGGGCCGTGGTGTTCCCGTCTGGAGAGTAGAGTTGTCAAAAGCGGTGTCTGGCAAAGTGGGGTTTGGTGTCTGGTGCTGTTACTTTCATCAGTGACCTTGCCTAGGTTACGTCACATGTCTGTGCCTCAAAATCTCACTTACCTCACAGGGATATTAGGAAGACTAAATGAGGTGGTGCATAATAGGTCCCTCGTACTATGTGTGGCACATAGTAGTTCCTCAATTAACGTTAGATACGATTATGATTATTGCTGTTATTAGCTGAATGGTTGTCATGTGGACAGGGAGATTCGGGGTGGGGTGTTAGAGGGAGGAGCATGCAGACTGCATACAAGGATGACTCTTATTATTAAAGCTTCCCTTCCTTGGAGGTCTTCAAACAGAGACTGAATGACCCCCTTCCCCGACTCTGAGAGCCGCCTCCAGTTCTTAGACTTTTGGGGTCCCTTCCACAACTTTTGCACTTGGTGGGGATGCCCATGACATCTGTCAGGCTGTCTGCTGTGACTTTATTCCAGCCCAGAGGAAAGGAAATGGGCAGATGCCAGGATCCCAGCCAGTGTCTGCACAGGCGGATGCAAGACCTTCTTCCTGACTCATCTCTCTGCTCAGAAAGCCCTCAGAATTCCTCTTTCTGAACACAAGCAGCAGGATAGGGACAGGGACGGGGGCAGGAAGAGGTGGCTTAATAAAAAATCCCAATAAAACTCTGCAGCCCCTGGTGGCCAGGGGCAGGTCCTGGGTATAAGCCTTCCTTAGACACACCCACTGGGGTCCCTGACTAATATTCCTGGAGCCTCTGTCTGCCGCCGGCTTCATTAATGATTCTGAAGGGGGCTGAGACGTCCAGCGGGGCTCTCCAGTGCTGCCTGACGATATTGCTGAGCCCTCCTCGTAAACCCCACTCCACCACACATACCCCGCCCCCCATTCCAGACCCTCTGCTGAGGAATGGGTTTGATTCAATCAGCCATTTGCCTGTGAGACCGCCTGGGTCAACTTATGGGCAGATGCCGGCTCCAGGGAGTCAGACAGACCTGGCGTGGAATTTGGAGCAGGCTTATTAAAGAACAGCAGAGAGATGCTGGGATGGGGTTCTGTTCCCTCAGAGCAACCAGACCCAGGTAGGCTCCGGCTAGGGAAGGGCTGGGCTGCAGCCGGGAAGGGCAGGCGGGAGCCGAGGTACAGCCCACAAGGGGTGCTGCTCTGCTCGTCAGAGCTGGCCTCCCTGCTGGGAGTTCTGGGTGGGACAAGCTTGGACCTTGTCCCCTCTACCTACGCCTAATATAAAGCGCAATGCTTTAAGGAGTCTGGGCTGCAAAAAGCGACGTCTGGCCGGTCTGAAGACAGCTAGACAAAGGCCTGGTGCGGGACCGCGCAGAGTGCCTCGGCCTTCAGCTGCCTATAAAAGGGAGGAAGGGAGTGCGGACGTTGCAGTTCAGCTTAAAAAACAAACCTGTGAAACAGAACCAGCGGCCCCTCCCCTTCCCCCTCGCTCCAGCATTAGCAGGAGGGGCTGAAAACATTTGTTCAGAGAGAGAGAGGCGGGAGGGGGGTGGGGGGGACCCTAAGTGCTTCTGCTTCCTTTTTTTTGCCAAATCATGCAGAAGATGCTGGCAGCTGCAAAGATTCAATTATGCACAATGTGAAAAATCATTTACAAAAATAATGGCACTCGAAAAAAATGGCCTCTCCAGAAATGGCGTGGAACAATAAATCCGTTAATTAGCTAATTAATATTCAATTGGGGTCAGTGGGCTTAATAGAACCTTTCTTGGAGACCCAAGAAATTCTAAACTGCCGCAAGGCGCCTGCCCACTGCCATTATCTCCGACGAGCAGGCCCTTATCGAGCCGCCAGCTGTCCCTGAACAATGCGGGCCCTTATCAGCTGGGGCAGCAGCCCTGGCCGATCCGACTCCCTCCACCCAGAGGAGCACACAGCCTCTTGGTAATTGATATATGGCGCAGCTTTGTCTGAAGCTGTTTGCTCTGCTGGTATTTAAGGCAGTGAGGGGGGCGGAGGGGGGGGCCCTGATTGATTGCCATTGGCCAAGTTTCTGCCGTCAATGACAACCCGTCAATGAGGGACCAGCCAATGGCAGTGGCTGACACTCGATGCCCCGGCCATCTGGGCCAAGCCAGTGGCTTAACACGTGGCCCAATTGGGTCTGGCTTGAGTTTTGTTGCCCTCCTCAAATGGGAACTCGAACCCTCAGATGGGTATTTGAATGGCTGGCCAGCATCCCCTGCCCTCTTTTGCTGGCCAGAGGTTGGATCAGACCCTTGCGACTCTTAAGTGTGGTCCGTGTACCTGCAGCATCCATCATCCAGGAGCTTGTTAGAAACACAAATTCTTGGTGCCACCTCAGATCTCCTGAATCTGAATATCAGGGGATGGGGCCCGGGAATCTAGGCTTTAATCAAGCTCTCTAGATGTCTCTGATACTTGTTAAAGTTTGAGAAGCAGTTAACAAGATCAGAGTTCCCACTGCTAGCTGTCTTAGAATCACCTGTGGTGGGGGAGAATTAAATATACAAATTCCCACTGAAATGTGTGCCTTGAGCACTGGTGGGTACAAGGTACTCTGGGAACACTAGGGCTGGCCAGCAAAGAGGCAGGGAAACAGGCTGCCATGGTCACGGTCCTCCAGGGGGCAGGGGTGGGGTTCTTGTCCAGTGTGGAACAAAGCTGCAACAGTGTAGGCAAGCTCTGGCTATACAGGATTTGGGCTCCAGGAACCCACTTGGGAGCCATTAGGTATTCAGAATGCACTCTCTACAGAAATGATGTTCCACATGGGAGAATGGGTCCCCAGGCTAGTTCCCAGACACCATGAGACCAGGCTGCATATGTCTAGTGTGGAACAAAGCTGCAACAGTGTAGGCAAGCTCTGGCTATACAGGATTTGGGCTCCAGGAACCCACTTGGGAGCCATTAGGTATTCAGAATGCACTCTCTACAGAAATGATGTTCCACATGGGAGAATGGGTCCCCAGGCTAGTTCCCAGACACCATGAGACCCATAGCGAAGCTGTCTCAGCACATCTCCTTAACAGGTGGGGCCATGGGATGGGGAAAGGAAGAGAAGGAAGTAGAGAAAGAGAAGAAAAGGATGGAAAAGGAACTTGTCAATTCCCTTCCCAGGGTTCACAACACAGAGTCAGGCCTTGGCTGCTCTCTGAGTGGGCAGTTGCCTCTGTGTCCTACATTCCCATCCTGCCCCATCTTCTCTCTTCACCCCATCCTCTATCACTGCACCCTCTCCAGCCTGCCCTCACATGTAGGGCTCAGAGTCCCAGCCTTCTGAGCCCTGCCTTCTCCCAGCCCAGACCCACGTGTCCAGAGTCACAATACTCAGGGGACAGCTTGCTCATGTCTCTAAGCGTGAAAGAGTCTGAGTCACAGGGGTAGAAGGGCTTTAGGGGGACCTGGACTTGGAGCCCTCCTAGGAGGAGGAGTTTGGGAGAGCCCCCCGCCCTGATCACAGCCCATCTTCTCTCTGGGGCTGAGTGAGAATTAGTCAAGCAGTAGGAACCAGGAGGCCACAGGGAGGGCCAATCACCAGGCATAACCCAGCTCTGGCTCAATGCCCTGACCCCACACAGTGCAGAAGGGATCTGCAGATCGCGGAGCTTGGTGATAGGTATTGACGGCCAGGGCCAGGTGCAAGGAGGGCTGAACATCAGCCGGCAACAGGGCCCCAGCGCCAGAGGCCAGGGGCAGGGCTGGTGGGGCGACGCCGCTCCAAGCAATGAGCAGGTGACCCCGTGGGGCCTCGAGCCTCATAACAAGTTAGAGTGAAGGGATCAGCCCTGAGGCCTGAGGCAGGGACCAGGTGCCATACGAAGTGAGACCAGAGTGACACCTCCTGGGCCCCACTGAGGCCACAGGTGGGGTAGAATGGCTGATGAGAGAGAGGGAGGGAAGCAACAAGCAGCCAATCCGAGCCGTTTCTCTGCCTTTAATGAGGCTCAGCAGCAAGGGCTCGATGGGCCGCTCCTCCAGGGTCATTTCCGTCTTAAGAACGCGGGGCCTTCTGGGCCTTGACCTCTGTGTGGGAGGATCAACAGGCATTTCTAGAGCCACCCCAGGCCTTGGGGAGGCTCAGACGCGTGCTCCCTCTGTGTGGGGGTCACCGGCACGCAGCAAGGGAAGGAGCACAGCTGATAGTCAAGTTTTCAACCAAATGATCCCTTCGTCGGTGACTTCTCTGCGGCTCTTGGGGGCATCGAAAGGCTGTCGAAGAATATCAAAGGCAAGTACCCGTCATCCATCACTCTGCTAGGTTAAATGACTGCCATTTTGATGTGTGAACAGACCCTAATAAGAAAAATAACTTTTTGTCAAGTAAGCAAACCACTAACTTGAGAACGCATGGATTAACCCAGGCCCTAACCTACCAAGTGAGCAGTTAGCTCCTGAAGCTGCCCCAAACACCACAAACAGTCCCTTCCTTCTCTGAACATATGTGCACACACATGGCTTTGGCCCTCACGGTGCCCCTTGATCCCTCACAGAGCAAGTCTGCTCTTTTGCGCAACTTAGGTTTGAACCCATGTCGTCAGATCTTGGGATTGGAGGCCAAAGGTGGTGTGGAGTCTTGGCCTTATCCCCTTCGGGGAGTGAACATGTGATCCCAGGTCGGGGGTGCTGCCCTGCACAAGCTGGTGCCAGAGCAAGATACCCCAATCTTCCTTTCCCAGATCATATCTGCTCTGGTTTCAAGAGGTCACTGAATGCTGGCCCCCTTTGGAGAGCCCTCCGTAGCCAGTTGTTGGTGGGAGAGAGAGAGTGAGAGACTCCGGGACAGACTTGGGAGGGGCAGAGAGGGCTGGTTGGTTTGTGTGAGAGTTGGGGGGAGCGCGAATCATTGGTTACATTATCCGGACTCTCCTGTGGCTGCCACACAGGCTTCCCATGTCTACGGTGACAGTTGCCGGGATGTGAGTTATAGCAGGCTGGGACCCTGCAGGTTTTCCTGACTCCATGTCCCTATTCTGACCTTGAATCTCTGGCTTCCTGCAAGCCCAGGGTGAGTTCTTCCTCGAGCAGGAAAAAGGCTGAGCTTACTCGCAATCGCCTTTGCCACTTTTCCTTGAAACACTAGGCTACTGGGAACCTCAGACCAGCGTTCACCCCAAGTTACAGATGAAGAAACTGAGGCGGCCCAGGTACACACTACACACATGAAGTCAGGTGCTGGGCTGGGCTGGCACTCCAGGAACTCCCTTTCTCTTTCACCTTTACCCATCTACCTGCTGCCCACCCTCTCACACCCCTCACCAGTCTCCATGGCGGGGGAGTCCAGGCCCCACCACCAGCGGAAAGAAAGTCCTGCTCACCTGAAAACGAGCCAGAGAAGCAGGAGCCCTGAGTGCCCCTACAGAGTTTGGAGCTCCCTCAACTTTGCGACTAATTGCAGAGAGGCGTGGGCGGGCTCTTGGCAAGCGATTAGCTGTCCCACTGCATGAATAATTTGCATAGAAAATGCTTTATTTTGGCAATCTATTAAAGGGCCCACAGTGCTGTGGCTTATCTCGGTCTCACAGCAAGGAGAAGGCTTGGCTATCTCGTTAAGTTCTGTTGATGCATAACAATTTGAAATGGGCACAAGCTAGTATGACATTTAAAGATGCCTTCACTTAATTATATTACACAAACATGGGGTTGTTTATCCTTGGGAATAAAGTCTTTTTGAAGTCAAAGTTGGCATGTGCATAAAGGGAGGCATTTTAACTGATTTTTCAAGAGGGGGGCCTCCTCACTTCAAACTTGGGGGGTTGCGTTTCCCTAGGGCCTCGTAACACAGAGGGCTCTATGGCTGAGACGCAGACTTTGAGATTGGTTCTCTTGTTCTTCTTCTTCTCTGGGGGTGGCCTACAGTTTGGCACTTAATACAGAACTGTGGAAAGAAAAGCTTATTAGAGCAAGGAAAAGGGACTCACTGTGTGACCTTGGACGAGCCCGTCCCCTTCTCTGAGCCTCCATTGCCTCACGTGCAACATGTGGGGTGGGACTTTCCAGCTCGAAGGCAATGACTGGCAAACCGCAGTGTATTTTTGCTTTCTGTTTGCCACTCAGCTTGTTGACTCTGTAAATAAAAATATAGCCTCTTTGGTAAAGCCAAAGGGAATTCAGGGTCCCGGTCATACTCTAAGGACTGGAAACATGCTGGAGGAGGGAGATGAGGAACAATAGGAAGGGGCCTGCAGCTGCAGCAGGTATCAGTATGTCTTTGCTCTTCCAAGCCGGAAAGCCCCAGGGGACTACAGAGCTAGCAGCCTTGCCTCGCTTCGGAGACAGCTAGGAATTGGGCCCTGGTCGGAGGAAATGCAGGGAGAGCCCTAGGGCGTTGAGGAAACCCAAGAAGCCCTGAGAAGGCTGCCTTGCAGACAAGGTGCTCTGCGTCAGAGCGGAGACCAGCACTGCCGTGGGAGGAGGCCCGGGCACGAGGTTAGGCGGGCTGGTTTCTGGCACGGTAGGGTCTTTGATGTTTCCAGTGACAGTGTTGCCTGAGTAGCTCACTCAAGAGAATAAGATGCAGAGAAAGGAGAGCTTTGTCCACGGCCGTGGTGCCGGGCTCCGTGTTCCTCCTGGATTCAAGCTTTCTGGAAAGCTGACTCTCATTCCACCTCCCACTCCCCTTTCTGTCCCTCTAGGGCTGAGACCTGCGCTCTTCTCTGCCCACAGTGAACTTGCTTCTGCCTCTTCCTGGCTCTTGAAAAAATATACTTGTGATTAATGGACACGTTATCTGTGGTTAAGCATAGAGACAATTCCCATTCCATTATGATTTCCTAGAACGGCAACTCTGTTAAAATAATTGAGGGTATTAATTAGCATTAGTGGTTACCTTTAACTGACGTGTACCACTTTGAATAAGACCTAAAGAAATGCGAACTCCTAGGCACAATTAGGTAACTCCTTGGCTAGTTTTTAACTGTGGCAATCACTGACTGCTCTAACATGATTGTCCCTAGTCTTAAGTAAAACTAAGCCGCTGAGTGTGTAAACCTTGAGTCAAAACCTTCCTGGTGGTGCTAGAAAGAGCTTCGTCTCCAAATATCAGCACTAGACAAATAGTCGAGGTGAGGGAACTCACCTAACTCACGTTAGGCTTGTACCGTCTGGATAAGAAGAAGCAAAGGTACTACTTACTAAGCAGCTGCTCTTTACCAAGTCTGGTGCTAAGCACTTAGGTTAAAACCATATGACATTAGTGTTTTTGTAGTTTTTGTAGTTCAAAAGCAGCCAGCTGGTGGCAATTTCATATCGTTCAACCTCAGATCGCATTTAACTCTTACCATGCCCTTACCATTGTTGTTACTCTTTCCATATTACACATTAGGAAAATGAGACACAGAGAAATTAAATAATTTACCCAAATTATGGAGCAAGTAAGTGGGGGCCAGGTACCATCTTTGGAAGACCAAGAGCTCTGATTCCATAGGCCTCCAACTCTGATACAGTACCTTTTATCAAAATGTTCCCACAAGTATTTCATGTTTCAGTCGACAAAAATGGTCAAAATGAACCTGGTACATATTGTGTGCTCAGGTAATGCTTATGAAATAAATGGAAGAATACATCCAGAACTGATTGCAGGGGTGTCTGAGGCTCCAGTATCAGAATGGTGTGCAGGAACAGGCTAGTTGGTTACTGCTAAGCCAGCGAACACTTGGCCGAGGCTCCTCACATTCTCTTCTGCGAATCTGACCACCCATACCAGGTTCATTTCCAGAGTCAAATATGGGCCAGACATGGCTGGAGGGGTGGGGTGGGGGGCAGATAGACCCAGGAGCTACATGACTATCAAGGCAGAGCACTAGGGCTAGAGGTCATTTTGGAGGAGCAGAGAAAGGGAGAAGAGGGTGAGAAGAACCATAATGCCATGAGACACGTGCTTCAGCTGGGAGAAGTAGAGCCTCCCTGGATCTGGATTCCCTCTCCGGACGATCTGCAAAAGGCTGTAAAGTGTCCATGAACACTAGAGAGTCCTTGTGCTACATCCTTCACTCTCTGGGGACTGGGAGTCCTTTCTCTCTGAGCCCCGGGTCTGTTCTCTGGGCTTGGGTTAAGTCTGCCCTCTCACGGCCACCTACACCTCAGCTGCTTCTCTTAACATTGCGCCGTGACAGTGCCCAGGGGACTGAAGTTGAGCGTCCTCAGTGGTCAGCTGTGGAGGGAGGCAAAGCCATGTGGGCATTGATACAGCAGATCCAGAGGGTGCCCCATAGTCCCATGCGTGGTATGAATCAGTGGGGTTGGACTGTAATTTATGTATTTATCAATTTGGGGTCAAACATAGCTAAGAAATTGCAAACTGTAAGATGACACATAATTATATGCAATTGAATCGCTTCGAATAACAAGAAATGTTGCTCTTGGTTCCGCGTGAAGTAGTGTTTCAAAAGGGAGAGATTGATTAGCAGATGCTGGTGTTGCCCATCGCCTTCCCTTTGTGTTGCCGGGCACATTGCACACAGTGATGACGGTAGCAGTCCATGATGACAGGGGTCCAGAGGAGGCATTTGGTGAAGAGGGAGGCTTCAGATTCTAGGCTGTCTCCTTGAGGCCCAGACGGATGAGTAGATGGGTGCCAAAGCAGGAACAGCTAATCCCTGGAGAATAGCAGGATGGAGAGCCTTGCCTTCTTTGGGTCTAAAACCTCTAGATCCAGGTCACTACTAGGGGTCTTCTGAAGAAAGAAATTCAGTTCCGTTCAATGACTTACTCGGCATCCGTGTACTGCTCTTACTGGGTCCTGGGAGATACGAGAGGAGAATCACCCACATGCCCTGCCCTCAAAGAGCTTGTATATTTTGCCTGGCTAAGACCCTAACTTATCTTGGATGTCACACTCGGTATCATTACCATCACACCCCTGCCCCCATGCACCGTGTTTTATGATCTGTAAAGCTCTTTAATTCATTAGCTTGTTTAATTTTGCAGTGACCCTCTAAAGGGAGAAATAATTATTCCCAGGGGAAACTGAGGCCCCAAGAGTAGGTGACCTTTTCAAGCTTATTCAACAAGTCAGTGACAATGAAAGGCCCACAACACCAGTGTTTAGTTCCGAGTCCAGAACTCCTCCCATAAAAGCACACAGCCTCCTGGGAAGGGGTGGTAGAGAGGAGGAGAACTCTGCTATGCCGGGATTGATCCAGTGTGGTATGAACAGGGTAGAACTCATCTGGCCTCTGGGACCCACACAGAAAGCATGAGTCTTCATGAAACCAGGGTGCAAACAACCTTATATGGGTAGAAGAAAGCAACAAATGGACAAATCATCTTCCAGACGTTCTCACACATGTATGAGCGTCCCGAGTCATTTATCATTCATTCAACAAATATTAACTGAGAGCCTACTGTGTGCCACATGCTGTTCTGAAAGGCGTTTGGGGTATGGCAGACATCTGTCACAATCCCCAGACTCTGCCCTCTCCCTCCTTCCCACTCTCAGTCTGGCTGTCACAACCAGCAGACATTGGTACCACGACAGCTCAGTGAGAGAGATAGGCCAGGAAGGAAGGCAAAAGGTGCCACCCACCTCCTGTCTTTTCAGGAACATCCTCACTTCCTCTGGGAGAATCCAGGGAAAACCTGACCTCACCCTATATCTCCTGCACATTAAAGTCAATCTATACCCCATCCCTTTGGCATATGGCACCCAAAGGCCGAGAAAGATTATCGGGATGTTCCAAAGATTATCTGGATGTTCCAAGGCTGCTCAGACAAATCACCCAGATCTGTTCTTATTCCTTCCTCATCTGCTTTTCTTTGTGACACTATTTTATGTGACTCTGAACTCTTGCTCCACAACCCAAACTCTGATCCTGCCACTATCCTTTTGGACTTCAAGTTTATTCTGGGTGTTTCTAGTGCATGAGCTTTGATTTTTCCTAAAATGGGATCTGATTTAGCTTTCCTCTGCCTTGCCTTGAATAGGAGCTCCCACATGGCACGCAGACCCACAGGTTAGCCATATTCTGTGTCCCCTCTAGACTAAACCTAAACAGACAATCGGTGTGGGCATATCTTCAAAGTGGCTCACTATGAGAGGAAGGAAAAGCTGGAGTTTAAAAATAGCGTGAAAGCCAATAGACAGGAGAGGTTGCAATTTGTTATTGATAGAGAAGGGCATGAAAGGAGTTTCCATAGGAAGTTTTCTATTCTTTAGAGTTTTCTGATATGAGTGCAGGGAGGTTAAAGGAGAGGGAATAAATTCGGAAAGAGTCTCTGCAGAAAGCCGGAGATAGACATACTGGGGACCGACAGAGGGATGGATGGGTAGTGTTGAGGGTCTGGCAGAAAAGAGCCTATAGTTTATAGGATTCTGGTCCTTGTGTTTGGGTGATTTTCCCCAGTAGCACTCAGCTCCTTGCATGCAGAGAAGGAATGATAAATGCTTGGACTGACCCAAGATTAGGGCAGTGAGAAAACAGAGGTCAGTGGGGTTGAGTGTGTTGACAAGACAGTGGTTAAAGTGATGGCTCGCTGGAAAGATCGAGAGGAACTAAAGCCAGGAGAAGGCCGAAAGACTTCTAGGAAAAGAAGAACTTGGAGAGCTGCCAGGCACAATAAGGACCAAAAGAGTAGAAGCAGGGGCAAGGAAGTGTGAATACCCCGAAAGTATTAGGTCATGGTCACAGGGGAATACTAAAGAATAAGGCTTCAACAGATAAAGCAGTTTGGGTAAGGACAAGGTCAAGAGTGCGCCTATAGAGAAGGAGCATGGAGGTGAGGGATGGAGTGATGTGCAGATAGAAGAAGGAGGTGGAAACACCGAGAGGCCAGGGTATTGAGTGGGTCCCCATAGATATCAGAGCCTCTCACCCCACCCCCGTGATGGCTAAGAGTGTGTTCTAAGGGGCATAAGTTTCAGGCAGCCATTGATAACTATGAGAATTTCATTTATAAGAATTGTGAGAGCAAAGTTGAGGCACTTAGTGAACAAAAAATCTCCATCGTTTCCTTCCCTGCCATCAACACCCAGTTAAGCCTACATCTAAAAACACTGGATCGATATACAAGACTTAGGAGGAGTCCCATTGTTATGTCTCTTATGCTCAGCCCATAAGAGCTCCCTTGAGCTATGCTTAGGTCCCCTCTCTGGTCACCATTTCTCAGCCTGCAGAGGAACGTCATGGTCAGAGTTGGGGTCTGTGGTAGGTTGCAAAAATGGCCGCAAATTATTCTTCCTCTATTTCCTCTATTTTGAAATGTGACTTGCAGCATCTCCCATCAAAAGTCTTTTTCCTAACCCTTGAATCTCAGATGGTTTTGTGACTTGTTGACCAAAAGGATATGGCAGAAGAGACATTGTACGAATTCTGAACCTAGAACAAAGGAGGCCTTGCATGCTTCTTTCCAACTTGAGCAGCCACGTGAACAAGTCCAGAGTACCTTACTAGTTGATGAGAGACATATAGCTCATTTGCCACTGTTCCCCCAACTGACAGTCAGCCAATGTCCAGAAGCAGAACTATCAGCCATATGAGTGATGCCATCCTGGGTCATCCAGCCCATAGCTAAGCCTCTAGCTGAAGGCAGACACATGAAGAAGCTTAGCCTATATCAGTGAAACCAGGTGCAAATCAGCAGAACCACCCAGCCAGTCCAGGTACTCATGAGCAATAATAAGTGGTTGCTATTTTAAGTCACTAATTTGGAGGAGTGTCTTAGTCAGCTTGAGCTGCTATAACAAAAGACCATAGACTGGGTGGCTCAAACAACAAACTCCTATTTCTCACAGTTCTGGAAGCTGGGAAGTCCAAAATCAAAGTGCTGGCTGATTTGGTTCCTGATGAGAAATCTCTTTCTGGTTTGTACATGGCTGCCTTCTTGTTGTAACCTCACAAGTGGGAGAGATAGAGAGATCATCTCTTTTGTGACTCTTCTTATTAGGGCACTAATCTCTCATGAGGGCTCCACTCTCATGACCTCATTATCTCCCAAAGGTGTTACCTCCAAATGCCATTACATTGGGCACATTGGGCTTCAACATGTGAATTTGGAGGAGACACAAACATTCAGTTCATTGCAGGGAGAGGTGGTTTGTTATGCAGCAAAGGCTAGCTGATACAGGGTGGCATGGAGAATAGATAAGAGATGCATTGTCCTAAGTAATAAAAAGATTATGTGATAATCACAGTATCTGACTCATCACGGGGCCACTTCTCTTCAGCTAGAGGTACCCTCTTCTCCCTTCCTCCAGGTTGGTGCAGCCCCACACAAAGCTGTGTGGCTTGCTAAAGAGTGTGGATGGAACGTTAAACCCCACCTGCCCCCTCAGCCAGACACCCTTGTACAGGGCACCCCTCACCCAACTCTAAGCATCCCCCTTGCACGCCATCCCAGTGTCTGATATCACCCCCTCTAGGCAGCAAGTGTTGTGCTATGTAAATCCCCCAACACAGGCAACTGGACAAGACTTTGGTATCTGACCGGGAGCTGGAAAATCAGATTCTTGTGTTTGGAAATCTGGATTATAAAATATGGAGAAAATCACTTAGTAGCAGGAGCAAGAAGGTAAAAAGATGCATCCACAAAGGACTTGCAGTTGAGTGTGTGGTCAGGAGTCCTGAAGGGCCATTGAGGGTTAAGGCAAGCGGAAATTGACAAAGTATGAGTGAAAAGGAGCCGGAAACTCAACAGGCATACAGAGGGTGTGTGGGAGAGGAGGGGCAGACTCGCAGGGTTAGTGACGGAGAATGGCAGTGAGGAATATGAAGACCAGCCACAAAAGATCTGGAACCTTCCAGCCCAGGCTCATGACACCTTGCATCGTTAGGGTCCTGTCCTTGAGTTGCTGGAAGATGCAGATTCCCTGTTTTTTTGCCTCCCTTCCTTGGGATGCTCTGTTCCTTGTCCACCAAAGACCCCTGAGTAAGACAGAAGGTTATCCTCCACCACTTGAGGCCTCAGAGCCAAAGTTAAGTGGGCCCCCCACCACCACTATTCATCTATTACCTTCTTTCTGGTCCTGGCTTGGGAGCCAGTGTGGGGTTCCAGCGGTGGGATGACAAGAGCCGGTTATCTGCTTCTCTGGGCCCCATTCTTCAGGGCACAATGGGGGACATATAGAGTTGTGCCTAGGGAAGGAGCCCCTGAGAACAGGTTCAGGGCCCACGACCCAATCGTGCTGCAGGGCTAGGAGATGGGGTGGAATGGATGGACAGGGGAAAGCTGCCTAGAAGCAGCTTTAACCTGAGAGCTGGGGCCGAGCTATGGCCGCAGAGCTAGCTACACAGGGGTGGGCTGCCCCCAAATGGGGGTTTCCTGAGGGCCTGTGGCGAATCCTGACCCCACCCAGGCCCACAGTAGCCTAAGCGCCTGGCGGAGCAGGTAGGTCTGACCACTGGGAAAGAGAGAAGGGACATGCCATCATCGGGTCCAGCACCCCTGGACAAGCTTCCCCTTAGCAGCTCACCAGGGTGGTTGGTGACTCTTCAGCAAGATAGAGGACCCCTTATCTGGTCATCCAGCTCTTTGACAAGAGGAACAGTGGTCCTCTTCCTGCTCTCTAGCCTGCAAAGTTGTCAGCTGGTGATCCCAGAAACTGTTGCTTTGGTTCCCATACTCACAGTGCCATCTGCTGGGAGGACGGAGGAGTGATCCGGGGGCTGCCCTGCATTTGGGCCCAAGCCAGAAGTCCCATCCAAGGAAAGCCCCTCTCTCCTGCTAGTCCCAGCCAGAAGGTCCCAGTCTCCCTCTCTTCCTCTGACCTCCCAAATCCTCTCTCATACCCCCTCTGGGTACCCATCCCTCTCTGTCTTGGGTTCCTCACCTCCAACTCTCTACCTTATATAGTTGCTCCCTGAGGATGGATTCAGTCCCGAGCATGGAGGTACAGGCACAGAGCAGGAGATTTGGGGCACGTGGCCCCTCCAGCAGAAGATGATGCCTGTCCCCTCTGTTATGCCAGACAAGGCCAGGCAAGGGAGAGAGGGCCACAGGGCTCAACCTGTCATAGGTCTGGAGGGGAGGCTACACGGATGGGCTGCTTCCAGTCAGCCCAAGGGCTGCCAGCCCACAGGTCCAGGCCCATTCCAGAGCTAGCTGCACCTGAAGCCGGGAGGGGAGGGGCAGGGTGGGGTGTGCCCCTGCTTGTGAACTCTGCAAGTCAGGGGAGTCAGAGCCACGTAGCAGAGCAGGGAAGAGAGGGAAGAGACCTCTGAGACCTCCCACCACAACCCCCACTTTACGGACGGGAAAACTGAGGCCCAGAAATAGGGTGCATCACACTGAGCTTTCAGATAAGAGGAACTATGAAAGCACATTCTTGAAGGACTCAGAGGACATCTAGTCTAATCCTTTCGCTTATGGATGGGGAAAGCAAGGCCTGGAGGGTAGCAGGAGGGAGAGATGCTGACCTGCTCCAGGTTGTGATGCTAGTTAGTATCTGTCCTGTGCTTTTTCTGTGCACCAGCCTGCCCCAGTTTGAAGAGGTCAGCTCCTAATGTAGGATCTGCTAGAAGGCAGGAGGGCTCTGGGAGAGGAGATGGACAGGGAGGCCGCCTAGCCTTCTGGTGAGGAAGAATGCTGAGGCAGCAGTCACCGACTGCCCTGTCCTGCTGTGAGTTCTTACCATTTCCCTTGCTGCTCAGAGCAAGGCCAAGGTAGGAGGCTTATTTTTTCCTGCACTTTTATTTATTCATCTTTTATTCATTCCCATCATGTCAGTGTATATTGTTTACATTGTAAATCATATGTATTCCCACACTCCCTCTTAACGAAAAGGCCCAAGAATACAGATTGTTGAAAAGCTGTAAAAAAGGTGGCAGCTGCAGCACATCTCCATCCCCCTTGGGGGCTCCCAGCGGGGCTGCAGAAAGTCCTCATTATACCAACCTGAGGGCTGAGACCACCTAGACCTCCCCAAGCACCCACTCAGTGCAGCATGCTCCCAATAGAGAGAACATGAGAAGGAGGAGGAATGAGAGTGGATGGGGCTCTGCAGGGAAACCTGAGGATGGCAATTTCCCCACGCCTCCTTCCTGAGCTAACCAGGTAGGGCTGGATTGGGGTACCAGCTGCCTGAAGCCATCTGAAGGAGTGAGCCAAATCCAACACAGTCTACAGGAAAGCCTCAAGTCAACATAGAGATGGATTGGAAATGCCAAAATCAAAGGAGAAGAAGCAGATTTGTGAAGAAGAGATGGAGCCAAGAATTGATAACCTACCAGGGCATGGCATTCAAACAGCAGCAAGTCAGGAACAGAAGCAGCAAGCCCAGGAGGGGCTTGGTGGGCAATCGCAGTTTGCATTTATAAACTGACTGAAGTGAGGTAGCAAGGCCTAGAGTTCTGGCCAGACTGGGATTTGAGGAACTAGGCTGAGCAGATGGATCCTGCAGCTGTGAGACTCAGCAAATGGAAACTGTTACATATGTCTCTGAGCAGTAAAAAAAAAAGATGCATTGGGGCTTCCCTGGTGGAGCAGTGGTTGAGAGTCCGCCTGCCGATGCAGGGGACATGGGTTCGTGCCCTGGTCCGGGAAGATCCCACATGCCGCGGAGCGGCTGGGCCCGTGAGCCATGGCCGCTGAGCCTGCGCGTCCGGAGTCTGTGCTCCGCAACGGGAGAGACCACAACAGTTAGAGGCCTGCGTACCGCAAAAAAAAAAAAAAATCATTTTTTTTAACATCTTTATTGGAGTATAATTGCTTTACATTGTTGTGTTAGTCTCTGCTGTATAACAAAGTGAATCAGCTATATGCATACGTATATCCCCATCTCCCCTCCCTCTTGCGTCTCCCTCCCACCCTCTTTATCCCACCCCTCTAGATGGTCACAAAGCCCTGAGCTGATCTCCCTGTGCTATGCAGCTGCTTCCCACTAGCTATCTATTTTACATTTGGTAGTGTGGATATGTCCATGCCACTCTGTCATTTCGTCGCAGCTTACCCTTCTCCCTCCCTGTGTCCTCAAGTCCATTCTCTACATCTGTGTCTTTATTCCTGTCCTGCCCCTAAGTTCTTCAGAACCAATTTTTTTTCCTTAGATTCCATATATATGTGTTAGCATATGGTATTTGCTTTTCTCTTTCTGACTTACCTCACTCTGTATGACAGACTCTGGGTCCATCCACCTCACTACAAATAACCCAATTTCGTTTCTTTTTATGGCTGAATAATATTCCATTGTATATATGTGCCACATCTTCTTGATCCATTCGTCTGTCAATGGACACTTAGGTTGCTTCCATGTCCTGGCTATTGTAAATAGAGCTGCAATGAACATTGTGATACAAGACTCTTTTTGAATTATGCTTTTCTCAGGGTATGTGCCCAGTAGTGGGATTGGTGGGTTGAATGGTAGTTCTATTTGTAGTTTTTTAAGGAACCTCCATACTGTTCTCCATAGTGGCTATATCAATTTACATTCTCACCAACAGTGCAAGAGGGTTCCCTTTTCTCCACACCCTCTCCAGCATTTATTATTTCTAGAGTTTTTGATGATGGCCAATCTGACCGGTGTGAGATGATATCTCATTGTCGTTTTGATTTGCATTTCTCTAATGATTAATGATGTTGAGCATTCTTTCATGTGTTTGTTGGCGATCTGTATATCTTCTTTGGAGAAATGTCTATTTAGTTCTTCTGCCCATTTTTGGATTGGGTTGTTTGTTTTTTTGTTATTGAGCTGCAAGAGTTGCTTATAAATTTTGGATATTAGTCCTTTGTCAGTTGCTTCGTTTGCAAATATTTTCTCCCATTCTGAGGGTTGTCTTTTGGTCTTGTTTATGGTATCCTTTGCTGTGCAAAAGCTTTTAAGTTTCATTAGGTCCCATTTGTTTTTTTTTGTTTTTATTTGCATTTCTCTAGGAGATGGGTCCAACAGGATCCTGCTGTGATTTATGCCATAGAGTGTTCTGCCTATGTTTTCCTCTAAGAGTTTGATAGTGTCTGGCCTTACATTTAGGTCTTTAACCCATTTTGAGTTTATTCTTGTGTGTGGTGTTAGGGATTGTTCTAATTTCATACTTTTACATGTAGCTGTCCAGTTTTCCCAGCACCACTTATTGAAGAGGCTGTCTTTTCTCCACTGTATATCCTTCCCTCCTTTATCAAAGATAAGGTGACCATATGTGTGTGGGTTTATCTCTGGGCTTTCTATCCTGTTCCATTGATCTATATTTCTGTTTTTGTGCCAGTACCATACTGTCTTGATTACTGTAGCTTTGTAGTATAGTCTGAAGTCAGGGAGCCTGATTCCTCCAGCTCCCTTTTTCTTTCTCAAAATTGCTTTGGCTATTCGGGGTCTTTTCTGTTTCCATACAAATTGTGAAATTTTTTGTTCTAGTGCCATGAAAAATGCCATTGGTAGTTGAGAGGGATTGCATTGAATCTGTAGATTGCTTTGGGTAGTATAGTCATTTTCACAGTGTTGATTCTTCCAATCCAAGAACATGGTATATCTCTCCATCTGTTTGTATCATCTTTAATTTCTTTCATCAGTGTCTTATAGTTTTAAGATGACCATATGTGCGTGGGTTAATCTCAGGGCTTTCTATCCTGTTCCATTGATCTATATTTCTGTTTTTGTGCTACTCTACCAAAATTCATTTGCTACTCTACAAAATTTGCTACTCTACCAAATTCATTGATTAGCTCTAGTAGTTTTCTGGTAGCATCTTTAGGATTCTCTATGTATAGTATCATGTCATCTGCAAACAGTGACAGTTCTACTTTTTCTTTTCTGATTTGGATTCCTTTTATTTCTTTATCTTCTCTGATTGCTGTGGCTAAAACTTCCAAAACTATGTTGAATAATAGCACTGAGAGGGGGCAACCTTGTCTTGTTCCTGATCTAAGAGGAAATGGTTTCAGTTTTTCATCATTGAGAACGATGTTGGCTGTGGGTTTGTCATATATGGCCTTTATTATGTTGAGGTAGGTTCCCTCTATGCCTACTTTCTATAGAGTTTTTATCATAAATGGGTGTTGAATTTTGTCAAAACCTTATTCTGCATCTATTGAGATGATCATATGGGTTTTTTTGGTTTTGCTTTGTTTTTTTGTGGTATGCGGGCCTCTCACTGTCGTGGCCTCTCCTGTCGCAGAGCACAGGCTCCGGGTGCACTGGATCAGTGGCCATGGCTCATGGGCCCAACCGCTCCGTGGCATGTGGGATCCTCCTGGACGGGGGCACGAACCCGCGTCCCCTGCATCGGCAGGCGGACTCTCAGCCACTGCACCA
>NC_041229.1:62948817-62949121 GCF_002837175.3 Physeter macrocephalus | reverse complement strand
TTGATTGATTTGCATATATGGAAGAATCCTTGCATTCCTGGGATAAACCCCACTTGATCATGGTGTATGATCCTTTTAATGTGCTGTTGGATTCTGTTTGCTACTATTTTGTTGAGGATTTTTGCATCAATGTTCATCACAGATATTGGCCTGTAGTTTTCTTTTTTGGTGACATCATTGTCTGGTTTTGGTATCAGGGTGATGGTGGCCTCGTAGAATGAGTTTGGGATTGTTCCTCCGTCTGCTATATTTTGGAAGTGTTTGAGAATGATAGGTGTTAGCTCTTCTCTAACTGTTTGATAGA
>NC_041229.1:62941200-62948282 GCF_002837175.3 Physeter macrocephalus | reverse complement strand
GTGTAAGGTTAGGTTGTTTATTTGAGATGTTTCTTGTTTCTTGAGGTAGGATTGTATTGCTATAAACTTCCCTCTTAGAACTGCTTTTGCTGCATCCCATAGGTTTTGGGTCGCTGTGTTTTCATTGTCATTTGTTTCTAGGTATTTTTTAATTTCCTCTTTGATCTCTTCAGTGATTTCTTGATTGTTCAGTAGCGTATTGTTTAGCCTCCATGTGTTTGTACTTTTTACAGATTTTTTCCTGTATTTCATACCTAGTCTCATAGCATTGTGGTCGGAAAAGATACTTGCTACAATTTCAATTTTCTTACATTTACCAAGGCTTGATTTGTGACCCAAGATATGGTCTATCCTGGAGAATGTTCCATGAGCACTTGAGAAGAAAGTGTATTCTGTTGTTTTTGGATGGAATGTCCTATAAATATCAATTAAGTCCATCTTGTTTAATGTGTCACTTAAAGCTTGTGTTTCCTTATTTATTTTCATTTTGGATGATCTGTCCATTGGTGAAAATGGGGTGTTAAAATCCCCTACTATGATTGTGTTACTGTCTATTTCCCCTTTTATGGCTGTTAGCATTTGCCTTATTATGTACTGAGGTGCTCCTATGTTGGGTGCCTAAATATTTACCATTGTTATGTCTTCTTGGATTGATCCCTTGATCATTATGTGGCATCCTTCTTTGTCTCTTGTATAGTCTTTATTTTAAAGTCTATTTTGTCTAATATGAGAATTGCTACTCCAGCTTTCTTTTGATTTCCATTTGCATGGAATATCTTTTTCCATCCCCTCACTTTCAGTCTGTATGTGTCCCTAGGTCTGAAGTGGGTCTCTTGTAGACAGCATATGTACAGGTCTTGTTTTTGTTTCCATTCAGCCCGTCTATGTCTTCTGGTCGGAGCATTTAATCCATTTACATTTATGGTAATTATCAATATGTATGTTCCTATTACTATTTTCTTAATTGTTTTGGGTTTGTTTTTGTAGATCTTCTCCTTCTCTTGTATTTCCTGCCTAGAGAAGTTCCTTTAGCATTTGTTGTAAAGCTGGTTTGGTGGTGCTGAACTCTCTCAGCTTTTGCTTGTCTGTAAAGGTTTTAATTTCTCCATCAAATCTGAATGAGATCCTTGCTGGGTAGAGTAATCTTGGTTGTAGGTTTTTTTCCTTCATCACTTTAAATATGTCCTGCCACTCCCTTCTGGCTTGGAGAGTTTCTGCTGAAAGATCAGATGTTAACCTTATGGGGATTCCTTTGTGTGTTATTTGTTGTTTTTCCCTTGCTGCTTTTAATATGTTTTCTTTGTATTTAATTTTTGACAGTTTGATTATTATGTGTCTTGGCGTGTTTCTCCTTGGGTTTATCCTGTATGGGACTCTCTGTGCTTCCTGGACTTGATTGACTATTTCCTTTCCCATGTTAGGGAAGTTTTCAACTATAACTCTTCAAATATTTTCTCAGACCCTTTCTTTTTCTGTTCCTCTTCTGGGACCCCCTAGTTTTCCTAATAAATCTTTTATTTTTCTAATTTTATTTTATTCTTTATACTTTGTTATTGTTTGTGAATGTTGGTGCGTTTAATGTTGTCCCAGAGGTCTCTGTGACTGTCCTCAATTCTTTTCATTCTTTTTTCTTTATTCTGCTCCCTGGCAGTTATTTCCACCATTTAATCTTCCAGCTCACTTATCCATTATTCTGCCTCAGTTATTCTGTTATTGATTCCTTCTAGAGAATTTTTAATTTCAGTAATTGTGTTGCCCATCACTGTTTGTTTGCTCTTTAGTTCTTCTAGATCCTTGTTAAATGTTTCTTGTATTTTCTCCATCTTGTTTCCGAGATTTTGGATCATCTTTACTATCATTGTTCTGAATTCTTTTTCAGGTAGGTTGCCTATTTCATCTTCATTTATTTGGTCTTTTAGGTTTTTACCTTGCTCCTTCGTCTATAACATTTTTTTTGTGGTTTTTTTTTTTTTTTTTGATGGGTGGTGCTGTATTCTTGTCTTACTGGTTGGGTTGTTTGGCCTGAGACGTCCAGCACTGGAGTGTGCAGGCAGTTGGATAGAGCTGGGACTTGGTGCTGAGATGAGGACCTCTGGGAGGCCTCACTCCCATTGATATTCCCTGGGGTCTGAGGTTCTCTGTTAGTCCAGCGGTTTGGACTCAGAACTTCCACCACAGGAGCTCGGGCCCAACCTCCGGCTTCTGAACCAAGATCGTGCAAGCTTTGTGGTGTGGTGAAAAAAAAAAAAGGAAGAAAGAAAGAAAAAAATGAGCAGTACAATATCAAAGAATAAAAAGCAAAATAAAATTAGAAAGATAAAAAATATATTAGGAAAAATAAAACTATAATTGAAACAACTGCAACAAGGTAAAATAAAACCACAACATAAAAAAGAAAAAAAAGGAGTGGGGGAGGAAACAAGCCAAAAGGAGAGAACAATAACAAAGTATAAAGAATAAAATAAAATTAGAAAAATAAAAGATTTATTAGGAAAACTAAAAATATAAAAGAATTAACAATGAATCAACCAGGTAAAACAGAACACCAATCTAAAAGAGGAAAAAAAATAAAAGCCTTGGCTATGGGGGTGGAGTTTAGGCAGGGGTGGAACTTAGGCAGGGGTGGGGTTTAAGGTGGGGCAGGACCTAGACGGGTGGGGGGGTTACGGTTTGAGTGTGGGGTGGCATAAAAAAGAAAAAAAAGGAGTGGGGGAGGAAACAAGCCAAAAGGAGAGAACAATAACAAAGTATAAAGAATAAAATAAAATTAGAAAAATAAAATATTTATTAGGAAAAATGAGAGGCAGAACGTTGGAAGGAGGGCCTCTGGAGTGTAGAGTTCCGGAGTTTGGAGGTAGGGCCCTGAATGAGGGTGTGTGGGTGAGTTTTAGGCCCAGCTCGTTGGAGGGGGTCTCCAAGTGTAGAGCTAGGGCCCTGGGTGGGGGTGTAGGGGTAGGGTTTGGGCTCTGCGCAGCAGGAGGGAGGCTCCGAGGGCAGAAGATTAGGCCTAGGAGCCCAACAGGCTTCCCGGTGCCTAAGTAGACAGGGAAAGCACTGGCCCCCATTCCCTTCCATTCCTTCACGCCCCTCCCCCACCATCTCCCCCAGGGCCTCCCCCGTCCCTGGACACCTAACCATGGGTGGGTCCCACTGGGTGTAGGAACTCCTTCTCTCCCCCAGCTGCCCCTCAGGGGTGCTGGTCCTGGAGGTCTGGCCTTTACTTTTGCTCCCCCTTCCCTCCCTCCCACTCCCTCAGGACCTATGCAGCTGGAGGGGGCCTAGGTGGGCAGAGGATCAGGCCCAGGATCTCAGCAGGTTCCTGGGGGCCCAAGTGGTCAGGGGAAACCTGGCCACGCTCCCTTTTGATCCTCTGCCCTCCCAATGGTTCCCCAATTTCCCCCTTTGGGTGTGGGATCCCTTCCCCTCCCCCAGCCACCCCTCAGGGGTGCCAGTCCCGTCCTGCCTTCACTTCTCATCCCCTTCACTCCCCCCACACCCCACATCCTACCCAATTGCTGGGAGTTCCTGCCGTCCCCTTAGATGTCCGTGGTCCCCCACGGGTGCCTGGTAGGTGCCCTAGTTGTAAGGAGACATGCATTCTGCATCCTCCTAGTACACCATCTTGACTCCAAGAATCATTATTTTAATTGCATATCAAAACCTTTGAATATGTCTAAAGCTATACTCAGAGGAAGAGTCATAGCCTCAAATATATTGTTAGACAAGGCAAGTAACTGATATCTAACATGATAGGCAAACCCCAAATTGCAGTGGCTTAGCACAATAAAGGTTATTTCTTGTTCATGCTACATGCCTGTTTCAGTCACTTAGGGATGCAGGCTTTTACAGGATCTTTTGCCTTATAGCTGGGCCATCTAAAATACAAGGCCTACAAGACTGTGGTAGAAGTGTAAGGAAGATGAGGGAGAAAACATATTGGTTCTTAACTATCTCAGTCCAGACTAAACATACATCACTTCTGCTCATAGTCCATTGGCTAGAGCTGCTAATCATATGGCTGAAACCATGTCACAGGACTCTGATATGTAGGGGAATAGCACACATGTATCCAGTGAGCACTGTCTCAGCCACACATTAAACATTAAACAAGAAACAATTAAAATAAATGACTAAGCATCCAACTAAAAAAACTAGAAAAAAAATCATCCTAAGAAAAGTAGTAAGAAGAAATTAATAATAAAAGTAGAAATTAATTCATTAAGAACAATTTATTAATTAACTGCCCAACTGATAAAAAGACTAAAATAAAATAGTTAATCAGATTTAAAAAGAAGCAAAGAAGCACAAGTACACAAAACAGGGAAATAATCACAAATATGTAGATAATTAAAATAAATATAATTTTTAAATGTCACAATTATATGCTAATATATATTTCAATCTGTGAAATTATTTCTAGAAACTGTTACTACAAAAATTGACTAGAGATATGTTAATAATCGTGGAAGGTATTGAGAAAATTCTCAAAAAAAGATTCTCCTGTGCGTATATACACACATGCATATACACACACAGTTTCACAAGCGAATTTTTTCTGACCTCTGAGGAACAAATAATCTGGAGTTGAACTGTTCCAGTGCATAAAAAGGAAAGGAAAGCTCCAGGTTATTTGTAACAAAGCTAGAAAATTATTGATAGCAAAACTGGACACAGAAAAAAAAAACTATAGATTAATCTCACTTTTGAATAACAAAGCAAAAATCTTAAATAAAATATTAGCAAATAGAACTTAGCAGATATTACATGATTATCAAGTGAAATTCATGCCAAAAATGCAAGGGTGACTTTAAATTAGGAAATATAATTTACCATATTAATACATCCAGATGTATGTTCTCAAACTAAAAGTTAGCATCATTTTTAATGTTGCTTACTGTCTCAACAATAGGATAATTTCTATCACCTTAAAAATAAGCTTTCTGCTCATGGACGCCACCAAGTAAGCATCATTGACGTCTCCCCCACCACCTCCACTGCCGTCATGTCTAAGTCAGAGTCACCCAAAGAGCCCGAACAGCTGCGGAAGCTCTTCATCGGAGGTTTGAGCTTTGAAACAACCGATGAGAGTCTGAGGAGCCATTTTGAGCAGTGGGGAATGCTCACAGATTGTGTGGTAATGAGGGATCCAAACACCAAACGCTCCAGAGGCTTCGGGTTTGTTACATATGCCACTGTGGAGGAGGTGGATGCGGCCATGAATGCAAGGCCACACAAGGTGGATGCAAGAGTTGTGGAACCAAAGAGGGCCGTCTCAAGAGAGGGTGTGGGATCCCTTCCCCTCCCCCAGCCACCCCTCAGGGGTGCCAGTCCCGTCCTGCCTTCACTTCTCATCCCCTTCACTCCCCCCACACCCCACATCCTACCCAATTGCTGGGAGTTCCTGCCGTCCCCTTAGATGTCCGTGGTCCCCCACGGGTGCCTGGTAGGTGCCCTAGTTGTAAGGAGACATGCATTCTGCATCCTCCTAGTACACCATCTTGACTCCAAGAATCATTATTTTAATTGCATATCAAAACCTTTGAATATGTCTAAAGCTATACTCAGAGGAAGAGTCATAGCCTCAAATATATTGTTAGACAAGGCAAGTAACTGATATCTAACATGATAGGCAAACCCCAAATTGCAGTGGCTTAGCACAATAAAGGTTATTTCTTGTTCATGCTACATGCCTGTTTCAGTCACTTAGGGATGCAGGCTTTTACAGGATCTTTTGCCTTATAGCTGGGCCATCTAAAATACAAGGCCTACAAGACTGTGGTAGAAGTGTAAGGAAGATGAGGGAGAAAACATATTGGTTCTTAACTATCTCAGTCCAGACTAAACATACATCACTTCTGCTCATAGTCCATTGGCTAGAGCTGCTAATCATATGGCTGAAACCATGTCACAGGACTCTGATATGTAGGGGAATAGCACACATGTATCCAGTGAGCACTGTCTCAGCCACACATTAAACATTAAACAAGAAACAATTAAAATAAATGACTAAGCATCCAACTAAAAAAACTAGAAAAAAAATCATCCTAAGAAAAGTAGTAAGAAGAAATTAATAATAAAAGTAGAAATTAATTCATTAAGAACAATTTATTAATTAACTGCCCAACTGATAAAAAGACTAAAATAAAATAGTTAATCAGATTTAAAAAGAAGCAAAGAAGCACAAGTACACAAAACAGGGAAATAATCACAAATATGTAGATAATTAAAATAAATATAATTTTTAAATGTCACAATTATATGCTAATATATATTTCAATCTGTGAAATTATTTCTAGAAACTGTTACTACAAAAATTGACTAGAGATATGTTAATAATCGTGGAAGGTATTGAGAAAATTCTCAAAAAAAGATTCTCCTGTGCGTATATACACACATGCATATACACACACAGTTTCACAAGCGAATTTTTTCTGACCTCTGAGGAACAAATAATCTGGAGTTGAACTGTTCCAGTGCATAAAAAGGAAAGGAAAGCTCCAGGTTATTTGTAACAAAGCTAGAAAATTATTGATAGCAAAACTGGACACAGAAAAAAAAAACTATAGATTAATCTCACTTTTGAATAACAAAGCAAAAATCTTAAATAAAATATTAGCAAATAGAACTTAGCAGATATTACATGATTATCAAGTGAAATTCATGCCAAAAATGCAAGGGTGACTTTAAATTAGGAAATATAATTTACCATATTAATACATCCAGATGTATGTTCTCAAACTAAAAGTTAGCATCATTTTTAATGTTGCTTACTGTCTCAACAATAGGATAATTTCTATCACATTAAAAATAAGCTTTCTGCTCATGGACGCCACCAAGTAAGCATCATTGACGTCTCCCCCACCACCTCCACTGCCGTCATGTCTAAGTCAGAGTCACCCAAAGAGCCCGAACAGCTGCGGAAGCTCTTCATCGGAGGTTTGAGCTTTGAAACAACCGATGAGAGTCTGAGGAGCCATTTTGAGCAGTGGGGAATGCTCACAGATTGTGTGGTAATGAGGGATCCAAACACCAAACGCTCCAGAGGCTTCGGGTTTGTCACGTATGCCACTGTGGAGGAGGTG
>NC_041229.1:62921819-62940577 GCF_002837175.3 Physeter macrocephalus | reverse complement strand
TGGAAGCAATTTTGGAGGTGGTGGAAGCTACAATGATTTTGGCAGTTACAACAATCAATCTTCAAATTTTGGACCCATGAAAGGAGGAAACTTTGGAGGCAGAAGTTCTGGCCCCTATGGTGGTGGAGGCCAATACTTTGCCAAACCCCGAAACCAAGGTGGCTCTGGTGGTTCCAGCAGCAGCAGCAGTAGCTATGGCAGTGGCAGAAGGTTTTGATTACTGCCAGGAAACAAAGCTTGGCAGGAGAGGAGAGCCAGAGAAGTGACAGGGAAGCTACAGGTTACAACAGATTTGTGAACTCAGCCAAGCACAGTGGTGGTAGGGCCTAGCTGCTACAAAGAAGACATGTTTTAGACAATACTCATGTGTATGGGCAAAAAAACTCAAGGACTGTTTTTGTGACTAATTGTATAACAGGCTATTTTAGTTTCTGTTCTGTGGAAAGTGTAAAGCATTCCAACAAAGGGTTTTAATGTAGATTTATTTTTTTTGCACCCATGCTGTTAATTGCTAAATGTAATAGTCTGATCATGATGCTGAATAAATGTGTCTTTAAAAATAATAATAATAAGATCAGAATATACTCTAACACTACCGTTTTTTTTTCACATCAAATGATTTTATTCAACTGTGGAAAATAAAAAACAAACAAACAAAAAACCAAAATTAATGAACAAACCAAACCAAACCGAACTAAACCAAACACACAGATAGAGAGAACAAAGTAATGGTTACCAGAGAGAAAGAGGCAGGGAGAGAGCCAAATGGGTCAGGATGATCAACTGTATGAGAATGGATGGAAACTAAATTTTTGGTGGTGAGCATGCTGCAGTGTACAGAGAAGTAGAAACATAATGCTGTACACATGAAACATACAATGTTATAAACCAATGTTACCTCAATAAAAATATCTAAAAAAAAAGAGTAAATAAATATTGATACAAGCTAAAAGGCACATATCAGAATCACCTTTGGAACTTTCTCCTATTTTAAGATGGACCTACTCAGTCCTTCACATGTTCTATTATTTGAAGAAAATAGTAGGGCAGATGTGAAAAAAATGTACATAGAATAGAGTAGTGTCCATTATAGTATTATTTACAAGCTTGAAAGAGTTGATATAAAGCTTTTTTTAATTGAAGTGGAAAGATATTTATGATGCATTGTAAAAAAGAAAGAAAAGAGTAGTGCTAAAATGGATATATGACATAATTGTGTATACATATATTTTATATATATATACACACACAATCATATAGAAACTCATATAGAAAAGCTTAGGAGGATTTACTCTTAACAATATTTATCTCTGGGTAGTAGAATTTTAAAGTTTGTAACACTCTATTTTTTAACACTGTTGTGCAGTTATTGACCAATATAAATAGATTACCTATCTCCACTTCACTTAGTTATTCTTCTGGGGCTTTATCTTATTCCTTCGTCTGGAACATATTCCTCTTCCACCTCATTCTAAACTGCTATTTGTATTTTTATGTCTGTGGTAGGTTAGTTACGTTTCTCAACCTTGGAGAAGTAGCCCTCTGTAGGAGGCATCCTCTGCATCCCAGCAGCACACTCCCTTCTCATCACCCAAGCTATATGCTCTAGGGTTCCCCCTAAGAGGGCAGTGTGGGTCCTTCTGTTGTGGCGGGGTATGTGGGTGGTCTGGTGGGCTTGGTTGGCCCCTAGTCTGGTTGGTTGCCAGGCCCTGCCTTGTGCGGATGCCGCTGGCTGCTGTTTAGCAGGGCCTGGTCACGAGGTGGCTGGTCGCAGAACCCTAGGAGGCCCCGGGGCTAGTGCTTGCTGGCTCACTGGTGGGCAGAGTCAGGGTCCCAAAGACTCTGGGGCTTTTGTCCACCCACTGGCAGGTGAAGCCAGGTCCTGGGGTTAGCCCTGGTCTACTGGCAGGCAGAGATGGTTCCTGGAGTCTGGCTGCAGGGCACAAGGATCCCAGGGTTCATTCCAGATTGTTGATGGGGGGTGGGGGGTGGTTCCTGACACTGTTGGGTATGGGGCCTGGGTTGTCCTGAAGGTTGCGTTGACCTGCTAGTGGGCAAAGGCCAGGGCCCAGCTGGTCCCAGGGTAGGGTCTGGCCTGCACTGGGGAACTGTAGTTTTCTTGCTTCTGGTGTCTGCCACCTGGTGGTTGAGGCTGGTTTAAAGGCTTGTGCAAGCTTCCTGGCAGGAGAGGCCTGTGCCTGTCCACCGGTGGGTGGAGCTGGGTCTTGGCCCTCTGGTGGGCAGGGCCGTGTCAAGGGGTGTGTCTAGAGATGGCTCAGGAAGTCTTTAGGCAGGCTCTCTGCTGATGGGTGGGCCTGTGTTCCCACCCTGTTGCTTGTTAGGCCTGAGGTGTCCCAGCACTGGAGCCTACAGGCTTTTGGGTGGGGCCAGGTCTTGGTGCTGATGACCCAAGCCAGATGTCTGCCACCTTGAGAGTTCATGTAGCTGAACACTCCCAAAAATCTCCACCACCAGTGTCCACGCTCCCAGGGAGAGCCACAGCCACACCCTGCCTCCCCAGGAGACCCTCCAAGACCAGCAGGTAGGTCCGGCTCAGGCTCCTATATAGTCACTGAGTTTGCCCTGGGTCCCAGCATGTGAAAGACCCTGTGTGTGCCTTCCAAGAGTGGAGTCTCTGCTTCTCCCAGTCCCCTGGAGCTCCTGCAATCAAGCCCTGCTGACCTTCAAAGCCAAATGCCCTGGGGGCTCCTCCCCTCCCCCATGCCAGACCCCCCCAGGCCAGGGAGCCTGACGTGGGGCTTAGAACTCTCACTCCTGTGGGAGAACTTCTGCAATATAATTATTCTCCAGCCTGTGGATTGCCCACCCGGGGGGTATGGGATTTCACCATATCGAAAGCGTCCCCGTTCTACCATCCCACTGTGCTTTCCTCTTTATATCCTTGGATGCAGAACATCTTTTCTGGTAGGCTCCAGTCCTTTCCATCAATGGCTATTCAGCAGTTAGTTGTGTCCCTGGTGTGCTTGTGAGAGGAGGTGATCCCAAGTTCCCTCTACTCCACCATCTTTTGGGGCCAGAATCAACCAATACAGATAGCCAAGAGAAATAAATACAAGATGAAATTGGAAAGAAGAGGTAAAATTATGATTATTTTTAAATGATATGAAAAATCCAAACAATTCAATGAAAACAACAAATGGTAAATGACAATTAGAAAATTGATATATAAAATCAGATTTTTTTCCTATATGAAAAATAACAAGTTAAAGAATAATATAAGAAAAAGATTCACACTCAAATAGCAACAAAAACAGAAATATATTTAAGAGAAATATATTCAGAAACTATAAACTTCACCTGAGGCATTAAAAGACTAGAATAAATGAAGGTACAACTGGTGTTTGGCTGGAAAAACTCAATTTTATAAAGATGGTAACATCAATAAATGGATTGATACATTAATTATGATACCAATCCTACCAATCAGTTTAGAAAATGATTCTAAAGTTAATCTGAAAAAATATATTTGTAAGAATAGGCAGTAAAACTCTGGATAAGAAGAGAAATGATAATTAATCAGCTCTTCTAGATAATAAAATGTATTATAAAGCTTTGGTAAACAAAACAGTATACTACTGGCATAATAGACAATCATTGGCACAGAATGGAGAGTCCAGACAGAAATCAAAACATATATAAATTTACTATAATGGTAGCATTTTGAATCAATGATTAAAGTGTTGTGTTATTCAATAAATAGTGCTCATTCACTGCTAGTCTTTTTGGGGAGTTGGGGGGAGGAGGAGGATGGGAAGAAGAAGCTGGATTCCTGCCTCACTCATTTAACAAAGTAAATTCCAGATGGATCTAATATAAATGTGGAGAACAGACCCATAAAAGTAGCAAGAGAATATATGGATGGATGCTTTTCAAATTCTTAAAGTGAGGAAAGCTTTCTTAAGCATACAACCCCAAAGCCTTATAGGAAAGGCTAATAAATCAGACTATAAACAAGGCAAAATCTCCTCTTTGACAAAATCTGGTTATTTCCAGGTAGCAGAGTGGATATTAGCTTTCTTGTTTGTATCCTGTACTGTTTCTTATAATAGACATGTATTCTTTTTATTAAAAACAAAATCACTATCTTTAAAAAAGGAAATCAAACAATTAAAACAACCAATTATTTTGAAATGTCAAGAATTAAAAGCAACCATATAAAAAATGAACTCAAAATTGGTAATAGACCTAAATGTAAAAATATAAAACTCACAGAAGAAAATGTAGGAAAAAATCTTCTTGACCTTGGGTTAGGCAAAGTGTTCCTAGATATAATGTCAAAAGCACAATCCAAAAGAGAAAATATTGATAAATTGGACCTTATCAAAATTAGAAACTTTTGCTCTTTGAAGGATACTGTTAAAAGAAGAAAAATATCAGCCACAGATTGGCAGAAAATATTTGCAAATCATATACCAGATAAATGGCTTGTACCCAGAATATGAAAAGAATTCTGAAACTCAACAAAAAGAAAACAACCCAATTGTTTAAATGGCAAAAGTTTTAAATAGACACTTCACCAAATAAGCACATGAAAAATGCTCAACAACACTAGTCATCAGATAAATATAAATTAAAAATATTGTGACATTCTGGTATACATAGATTAGAATGGATAAAATTAAAAAACAAAAACTGACAATATCAAGTGCTGATGAGGATGTGGAGCAACTGGAACTCTCATACAGTCCTGGTAGAAAAGCAAAATAATACAGCCTTCTGGAAAACACAGTGTGGCAGTTTCTTTAAAAGTGAAACACACAGTTACCTATGACCCCGGAATCCCATTTCTTTGTATTTATCTTAGAGAAGTGAAAGCCATTTCTCTACATACAAAACATTTGTGCACAAAAACCTGTACACAAATGTTTATAGCAACATTTCTTAATTGGTAAAAACTGAAAACAACTCAAATGTCCTTCAACAGATGAATAAACTCTGCTGTATCCACACAATAGAATACCACTCAGCAACAAAAAGCAATGAACTACTGATACACACACCAACTTGGATGAATCTCAAATGCATTTTGCTAAGAGAGAACTCGGTCTCAAAATATCATACTATATTATTCCATTTATAAGACATTCTGAAAAAACCAAAAACATAGAAACAGAAAACAGATAAGTAGTTGCCAGGAGAAGGTGTAGGGGGAGGATCTGAAGACAAAGATGCAGCACATGGGAATTCTCTGGGATGTTGGAATTGTTCTGTATCCTGAGGTGGTGGTTATAAGAATCTACGTACCTATAAAACTCATAGGAAAAAAAGTGAATTTTACATTTGTCAGCTTTAAAACTTAAAAAAAAACCCCCAGTGATTCAACTTTCCACATTCAAAACGCTGATGTGAATGAACAGCTGTACTAACCCAGAAAGTGAGGGAGAGTGTAAAGATCTATAAGGCGCCAAAACTTTATGAAAACATGCGACTCTATCCTTGTGGTGACGCTATTTATTTATTCACATAGCTGCATCAGTTTCGTAAGAAAAACAAAATTAAAAGAAGACCACCCAAATAATTACCATTTCAAAAAATATTGAAAGCAAGGGCTATTGAGGAGAGTTTCTGCTCCTTACCAGTTTTGGCACCCAATTTATTTCTGCCTTTTGTTTTGATCGCATAGTAGTGAGAATATTCTGATGCCAGAGGAATGTAGTGAAAACGGCAACATATTTTAAGTTTGCCTTGCAACCTCAGGATAATCTTCAATTAACCTGTTTCAGAAGCTTGAAAGTAAACAGTAGAAAACTTTTATTTTCCAATAGAGAATCACCAGAGTTATCTGTTTGCATTCCTTATTGAATAAAGTGTCACAAATGAAGAACTCCAAACTTATCACCTTTCATGAACACATTTATAAGAAATCAAAATATATTTATATAAATGGCAGAAGAATGAAGAATCTTTATCCTTAGGCTGTACATTTTTTAAATGAGTTAACCTGACAGTGCTCGTTAATACAACAGAAATTGTCAATTTATTCAAATTTAATATATACTGCATTCAAGTATGTGTTCTATTCTCAAAATAGTTAAAAATATATTTGAAAATAAAATTAAGAACAAACATCAAAGGAAGCCCTGCAGCACCTGAATTTCTACAGAACACCATTTAAAAACCACCCAGCCACAGCATGGTAAACACCATCTAAGCCAAACATAAGAATGTGGATGATCAATCATTCACTGTAAACCTGTTCCCACTTTATTTACCCAATTGTGGTTTTCAGCTGTTATATAATAGGCATGTAAACTGATTTCCAATCAGTTTAGTTTTTCCAAAGCACTTTGTCTGTAGAATCTAGACATTATCATCTTCATTCATTCATCCAAATATTATTGAAATTTACCATGTGCCAGGCACTGCTCTAGGCACTGAGTATGCAAAAACAAGCAAACTCCTTGCCCTCATGCAGCTTACAGTCTAGAGGGGAGGGGCAGGAGAAAAATGAAAGTAATAAGCAGCAGAAGGTGATAAGTTGCTGCTGTAGACTTAATGTTTGCGTCCCCCTGAAACCTAACCCCCAATGTGATGGTACGTGGAGGTGGAGACTTTGGGAGGTGATTAAGTCATAATCCCATTAGTGAGATTAGTGCCTTTATAAAAGAGACCCCAAAGAGCTCCCTTGCCTCTTCCACCCTGTGAGAACACAGAGAAGACGGTCATCCATGAACCAGGAAGCAGGCTCTCACTAGACACCAAATCTGCCAACACGCTGATCTCAGACTTATAGTCTCCAGAGCTCTGAGAAATAAAGATCTGCTGTTTCTAAGTCTGTGGAACTTTCTTACAGCAGCCCGAACAGACTAAGACAAGAGCCATGGAAGAAAATAAAGCAGAACAGGGGGCTAAGGGGTGTTTTACCTTAAAAACGTTGGCCAAGGAAGATCTCACTGAGAAAAGTGACACTTGAGCAAAGACTTGAAGGAGGTGAGGGGTCAAACCATGCAGATGGTTGGGGTAAGACCATCCCAACAGAGAGCACAGTGCAAGGGCTCAGGGTGGCACTGCCCAGGCACGTGTGAGTGACAGCAAGGAGGCCAGTGTGGCTGGAGCTGGAAGAGACAACCCAGGAGATGTACTCAGAGAGGTGAGGATATTTACGAACCTGGCTGCCTGGGACCCCCTAACTTCATAGCAGGATCCAACCTCTCTCTCTGCCCCTTTCGCTTGAAGGATCACCGTCTTCCAGTACATTTGGGAGAAATAGCCTTTGCCTCAAGTGCATTCTTGACCGGATACACTGCAGCCTTCTTCTGTGCATTCACCTGGCCGACCCACAGCCCTCCATTCACATTGTTTCAGGTCACCTTGGCTGTTGGGATTAGCATCCTCTACTGATTCAATGCAGCTTCCTCCGCCCTGGCCTTACAAGATGACAGTTCCTTGCTCCGAGTGGAGAACAGTCCCCTCCCTTATTCCCTAGCACCAATGACACAGCACGTTGTGTCAGACTTTTCTAAAGGTTTGAAGAAATCGTAAGAGGAGTCAGTGCAAGAAGGAAATCTGGATATCACTGTATTAAATCCATAGGCCACCAGGCATTGCCCATCCCAGGGAACTCTTTCCTGGCTGACTCTCTATTAGCCCAAGCTCCTCCACAAATCACCAGCCTTCAAACCCTGCCTTCTCTTCCCCAGACCCTAGGCTGTCAAATTCCTGTCTCTGGGTCACCAGAAGTAGTCCCCGATTTTGCAATATAACAATGTCTCATTGAAGGAAAACATCACTTGAATTTATTCTGAGAAGCCCCTTTGTCTTGTCTCAACTCAGTCCAGATGACCCTCTGGACCTTGCCTTTGCCTAACCAGAAGATTCCTGGACGCATTTTCCCTCTACCAAGATCAAGTCTTTCATCATGCCTAGAATGCAAACACGTCTGCTGGCAACTTTTCTAAAAATGGCAACATTTTACTTATATGATGCTTGATACAATTAAGAACTGTTATGTGTCATGTAAAACAGAAAGCAGCAGCCACATTACTAAAATGCTTTAATTTCTCAAAGTCAGAAGGAAAGAAGGATTTTTAGGTAGAAAGTGTCTTAATATATAATATTAACATATATGTCTTTATAGCAGTGCAGTCATAAAATATAATTTTAGATATGTTTTTTGGAGGATGGGGCTCATGACATTCCTACTGTGACCCTGCAGCCAGTCAGAGCTGCCATGACTTGAACCTGACTGGGCATTCATGCTGAGCAGTTTGTCTATGCCACTCAGATTTGGTAACAAAATTACAGCAAAACCAATGTGACCCTTAAACAAAATAGAATAATATTTAATTGCTCGTTGTTAGTGATCAATGAGAAGACAGTAAAGCTATAGTTACCGATTGCATAAATATCTCCCAGTGAGAGAGAAAGCGGGCATCAATCCAATCAAGTTATGAAAAAAGCCAAAAGGGAGGAAATTAGCTAGAATTAAACTGACTTCTTTATGACTCTTTTCTAGGCTCTAGGTCCTTGATCCATAGTCCTTTCTGGAAGCAGGTTAGACAACTGAATAATAACTATGTGCACTTAATAATAATAGTAGAAGTGATGGTAATAGCATTTAATCTGAGGCAAGCTCTATTCTAAATGCTTTGTGTGCAAATTCACTTATTTGTTGCAAGAGTCACGATACTTTCAGTTGCAAGCGATAGAAGTCTAACTCAAGTAAGCTTAATGCACACCCCCAAAATGGGAGGAATGTATTGGCTCACATAGCTGGGATAGACTCAGGGCAGCTCAAGGAATCAAGGGAGGATCAGGAGCAAGGAGAGTCTTGGGGGTGGAACCAGGATTCAACACCACCAGGCTCGCTCTCCATCCACCCCTTTTCTGCTCCTTTCTTCTGGCTTCGCTCTCCTCCTTCAGACAGGCCTATTCCACACGGTGGAGAAAACGGTTATCTGGAATCCCCAACTGTGTATCTGTCTTAGTTTGGGCTCCCTGAAAGCAGACTCCAAGGCAAGAGTTTGGGTGCACTGCTCTATTTGGGAGATGATCTCAAGAAGCATAATGAGGGAGTGGGGAAGTGAGACAAGGGAGGAGAAGCAGCCCCAAAATGGGTGTGTGGATGAGCAGTCACAGCTGGAGCAAGTAGAGCCCAGTTCCACTGGGATGCCGCAGAAGGAATGTGCAGAGAATCCCTCAGGTTGTCCACCTGGAGCAAGGAAGCCGAGGTATTTATCTACCAGCTCCCCTCTCTCATTGTTTGAGAGTTGCTCTGGGGATGGGAGCTCTCCAGCAGGCCTAGCCTGCTCCCCAAGCCAGAGAATGGCCTCATGCAGAGAGACACAGGACCCCAAATTCTGTGTAGGAACTGTCAGCAGGTGACCTCAAGGGTGGACCAATGGGATACACTGGAGCACCTATAACATCCACCACAACTCCTTCCAGCCCCGTGGCCCCCAAAGCATTGTGGAGCTGCTGCTTTTCCAGCTCCAGTTCTAGCAAGCCCTGTGAGGAACCCTGATCTAGCAGGCTTAGGTCACATGCCCAATCATGAGTGGACCAATCATTAGTCCAGGGGAGCA
This sequence comes from Physeter macrocephalus, assembly GCF_002837175.3. NCBI lineage: Eukaryota > Metazoa > Chordata > Mammalia > Artiodactyla > Physeteridae > Physeter > Physeter macrocephalus. Next base: position 62,931,032 of record NC_041229.1, on the reverse strand, counting down.
GAGGGCTGCTTCCTAGGAAGGGGAGTAGCTTCAACTGTTGGAATGGGAAAGATTCCCTTGGTCCTTTCCTCTACCCTCTTTAGTTACCAAAACCCATATTCACTACAGGACTGAGTCGTAAGGAGAAAGGCACTGACAGACACAAAACTGCCTGGTTCTCCAGTTTTCACCAACTTGATCTCCCTGCAGAAAGAAAACAGTCATTATCAAAAGACCAATTGTCATTCAGCCTCTTTAGAAAAATTCCCATTAAAGATAAAGCAAATTTTAATTAGATTAAGTATCCAATTACTGTAATTACATTTTTTAAAAATTCACATCATGAAGATGACCCTTTTTAAAAGGGTTACAGGAATAATTAGTGTATTCATATTAACTAAAATGTATTGGATAATATTTATACCCAGAAGACAAAGTACATTACACACATTTCACCTTTGGGGAGAGCTTGCAAATGTTTTGGCAGTGGCATGAATATTTATAGGCAAGAGTGTGCTTTAGCAAGATTATGTGAGCAAGCATTTAAATGCTCACCAATTTTTACCCAGGGGTAAAGTATACAGAAAATGTAGTGCAGAGATTATGGATATGCAAAGTGTGACTTAAGCAGGGAATTTCTATCAGTTTGCTTAATTAATTGGAGCCAAAGACTATTTCTTCTCATTGAAGGCAGAAAGGCCCAAGGTATCCAACTGTGACTTCTCTCTGTTCTGTGTCACCAGGGGAAGGGGCCAGCGAGGAGTGAGGGTAGCAAAGCAGCAAGGGTATTCTCACCTCGACCACTCGCCACCAGGAAATCTGGGTTCTCATGCCATCGACCTTTACCCACACAGTCCCAGTTGGGTAAAGCTTTAGGGTGAGGAATATGGGCCTTCTAGAGGCTTCCGCCCTATAGGTTTTCCTCTGAAACCATCTTCCCTTTTCTGATTCCAATTTCCTTTCATTGGACATGCTTTGAGCTGCAGCTCCTGCTGCTGTTTTGGTCTCACACACAATTGCCTTCCAGGCCCCATCACATTTGCTAGCTCACGGGAGGGAGGGAGGGGAAGGGGATGGTGTAGTCTCCATTTCACAGGTGAGAAAACTGGGGCTCTGGAGCTTGGAATAACCCCCAGAACTAGCTTGGGAAAACTCCACAGAACTAGCCTAGTAAGGGAGCTCTGCTGCCACTGACCCCAGACCTGCGTGGCCTCTGCTCTGCCTTTAGGAAGCTACTTGTGGCCACCACCAACTGCGGGAACTTCCAGTTCTGCTACCACCTATGGCCGTCAAAAAAGGCAGCCCAGGCATTGATGTTTCCTCTCATAGATAACTTCCAAACCGAAATCAGGCATGGGTACATCTGACTGGGGAAAGAGTTATGTATCTGCACCCCAGTGGCCAGGGGAAATATAGCTTGTTGGATTCTACATTGAGAAAGTGAGGTTCTCAATGTGTATAACATCTGACAAAGAAAGGCTATTTAAAAGATTGTGGACAACCACAACTGGCAGATGTTTATCACATTCCCCTTATCCCTGATAGAAATTCCATCCATCTCTCAAGGCCCTGGTCCAACATACCCTCTTGTGTGTATCCTGTCCCATCTCCTGCTTGCCTCCTTTAGCTTTTTCATTCTGGGCTTTGAAGTTACAGGCCTTGCTCCCTTATGCTCAGTGTTCTGGATATTTGGGTCTCACTTCCATGCTCACCACCCTGATTCCTGCCTTTAATAAGGGTCCATGACTCTACAGTGGAGCTGCTATGGTTCCTTATAGGCTCTTTAAAATTGCTTTCAGAAGCCACCGTACATCCTTGGAATCTCCTCTGAGATGGAGAAGCCTCAATAACAGGAGGAATTACATTTTCGGAAATAGCTAAAGTCACTCTATCAGAGTTCCCCAGAGAAACAGAAACAATTGCATACTGCTCAGTACAGATTTTACCCTGACTCCATCTCCTCCCCTTGACGTCCCAAACCTTCTGCTTACCGTGCTTTCTGGATTCAAGATCTGTCATCAGAAAAATATCAAGTTTGAAAATCACTAATACAAGTCATAGAAGTAAGTCAACCGCCTGTTTGACAGAGGGCTAAAGGTTAGACTATGATCAATGAGTATGAATATGACAACTTTACACTGAGTGACTTTCCAATGTCTCTCATGGAGGAACAGTTCGGGGCCCCTAGGCAGTCTCAGTTGGAAGCAGCTGCAGTTAAGTTGCTCTAGCTGCAGTGCCTCGAGGGCCTCATATCAGGGAGCCCCGCTGGTCATCACAAGGCAGGATGGAAATAGATTCCAAGGAGAAGGAGGCAAACAGAGGTCCCCTCTCTTTGGGCCTAAGGCTGAGAGAGCCCCTCTCGACCGCTTACTGCACATCAGAGGAAGGTAGGTTCTCTTCCCTGGATCTTGTAGCCCATGAGCAGTTTGCTTCTGTGCTGAAATTGGGTGTTAAGAAAGCAGAAAGGAGGTAAATCAGGAGAATTGGGAAGGTGGTTATCACAGGGATAAGAATGCCAGCAACACAGGAGAAGCTGCTAGGGAGTAATTTACAAGTTCCATGACAGTGGGACTGCAAGTGAAAGGAAAAGAGGTTTGTTCTGAGTGTAGAACCATAAAAAATAGAATTAGACCAAATAGTTACAAGTAAGAGCTGGCATTTATTCAGGAAGTTTTGTATCATCATCAAAGGATTTATATATGTAAAGCACTTAGAAGTACGCCTCCAAGTGACTGCTGCTGCCACTGCTACAACTACTCTAAAAACAAACTACAACTCTTAGAAGAGCGTGTCATCTGACTGCTTATTACACCCTCTGTTCCTGTCATCTTTCATCCTTCCAGTAACTCCTCATTCATTCAAGATTTTAGCACCTGGATCACTATCTTCTTTTCCACTGCATTTCTGTCCTCATACTTGGGAATTTCAACATAAGGGTGTAAGCTAAGTTTCCACTGTGGCCTCTTATCATTTACATGAGCATTCTTGCTAATGTTATCTTCTCCCAGACTTCATTTACTATTGGTGGGCTGATCATTTCCATATTTGTTTCCAGCCCAAACATCTCTTCTGAGCTTCAGACCCGTATACCCAACTGGACAGCTCTGCATGGACATTTCATGGAACCTCAAACTTAACTCGTCAAAATCTGAACTCATCTTTCTCACAGATCTGATTCTTCTGTTCTCAAAATCTTGTTATATGGAATCAATGTCTATCCAGTCACCCAAGTGAGAATTTGGGGGGTGATCTGGGATTCTGGTTCCAGAAAGTAAAACTGGTGGTTAAGAGAGCAAGTCTTGGAGTAAGCATGTCTGGATTCAAACAATAACTTCCAATGTATATTGTGTAGTTGTTGTCAAGTTACTTGGGCTTTCTTTTCCTTAGTTTTCTCATTTGTAAAGTGGGTACATAATATTTCTTACTTCATAAAGTTGTTAGGAGAATCAATTGTTATGATACGGAAAATACCTGGAACATAGGAAGTGCTCAATAACTTTCAGTGCTATTGATATCAATGATGAGGATAGCTGAGTGATGCCAGTAGGGGCAACCACCTGGCTGCAATAATTGAGGAGCCAGATTTGGAGGATATCAACTGCTTCTTGACAGACTTTCAACCAATCCTTCTTTATTCAGTCCCACTCCACATTTCTGCCTTTAAAGGAACTCAGTGCTTCCAATTCCTGATACTTTATAGGTTCTGAAGGCCAAATTTGTTTGCTTCTTAGAGTCTTTCTCTCTGTAGGCACTTCACTTTTTATGCTCTAAACCTTCACTGTCCAATATGGTAGCCACTAGGCACATGGTTATTAAGCCATTGAAATGTGACTGGCTAGTGCTACACATGTGGAAATGATAATAATATTTGGGGTATTTTGGGTTAAATAAATATATTATTAACTTCATCTGTTTATTTTCACTTTTAAAATGAGGCTACTAGAAAAGTTTAAATTCATATGTGACTGGCCTTATATTTCTATTGGATAATGTTGCATCTTAAAAAATTTTGACATTTGTTGTCTGCTGTCATGTTTTCTCCCATTCTCTCTAGTCTTTCAGCTGATACACTCTATCTTTTTATTTTCATTATTGTGAGGTGTCTGGGGAAAGCAAAGATAAGTGGGTGTGCTCTGTCTGCCATGTTTAACTGGAAATTATATCCAAGTTTCTCATAACCTAGTTCCTGCTTATATTGCCTTATCACTTTATGTCCTGTCACCAATCCCATGGCCCAGCCAAAACGAATTACTAATAGTTTTCAGAACACGTAAGGAAGCTTCGAGTTTACGCCTTTGCTTTCTTTGCATTCTTTCCCTGGTATACCCTTCTAACTCCTCCCACCTGTCTGCCTAGTAACTTACTCCTTCTTCAAATACTCACTCAGATTTCACCTACTCTCAGGCGTTTTCTCCTCATTCCTCCTCCTTCCAGTTGAGCTGAGTGCTCCAGAGTCCATAATTTTTCCTGCATTTTCTTGTTTCTATAACTATCTACCCCATACGGATGCCATCTTATTCCAGATTCTGTAGTGCCATTTCAGGGTCTGATACATAGTAAGAACCACAAGAATATTTGTTAAATAAACCCATAAAGACAGTAACGAAGAACTGTGGGGATACAGAGGAAGGAGAGGCTGACTAAAGTTTCATGAGGGTAGTACTTTTCAGCTGTTCAGAGTTTTTAACAGGTGGAGATGCGTTAGTAATTTTCCAGGCAGAGGTAACACGATAAGCAAAGATTCCCTGAAGGCAAGAAATATGCTGGGGATAACACACTATTGTAAAACAGTTATACTCCAATAAAGATGTTTAAAAAAAAAAAAAAGAAATATGCTGGGGAAATAGCAAATGATCTAGTTTGGACGGAGCGTTGGTAAGACCGGACCACGCAGGGCCTTGAGGTCATAGAAAGCAGTTTGACCTTTCTATGAGGGTAAAGAGGAGTTTTTTAAAGATTTGAAGCTATGGAGAGCTTAAAACGCATTAGTGCTGCGTTGTAGTACCATCACCTTGGTCTGCAGATGGATAATGGAGGTGCGGGGGCCTGGGTGGGGCCTTAACGAGGAAATTAATGGGCGGTCTGGGGCGGGGAGTGAGCAGTGCGGTGAGCGGGATGGAGAGTTGGGACGACCATCAGTTGTTTCGGAGGTAGAACGCCCAGGTGGGCGTGGGGCGTGGGGCGTGGAAGGCGTGTCTCGTCTGTACAAATGATAGGGCGCGGGTACCACTCATCGCACCTGGTGACCGGGCGGGAGGAGCGGGTCAGCCGCCCGCCGCGGAGCCGGAGGCGCCTAGTCACTTGTCCCTCGCGCGTCGCCGTTCGCGCAGCCTTCGGTGGGGTCGAAGGAGGCCGCGGGCTTTGCCGTTCCAGTTCCGGTTCCGGTTGGAGCTCACCTGCGGCGAGGGCGGGTGGCCATGGCGTACTCCACCGTGCAGAGGGTGGCCCTTGCCTCTGGGCTCGTCCTGGCTGTGTCGCTGCTTCTGCCCAAGGCCTTTTTGTCCCGCGGAAAGCGGCAGGAGCCACCGCCGCTCACCGAAGGTAAGCGGTGCTCCAGGGAGGGCGGCTCCGGGAATCTCCGTCCCCGCTAGAGAAGGCGGACCCGGCGGCGTGTGGGAGGTGCCAAGCCCCTGGGTTCTTTTGACACCAGCGGGCAGCTGCCCGAGCGGGGCCCTCCTGACCTAACACCGCAGGCAGGACCAGGAGCGCACGCAGACAAGCCTGGGCACACTCCCTGGTTGCTGGCAGCCCCTTCCCCTCACTGACCTAACGCAGCTAGTCACCGTCTGCTCAGGTGCTCTGAGTCAGGAGGGCTCCCTCTTGGATTCCCCTCTTCAGGGCCTCCGTATGCTTTCTGTCGTGCATTTGAATGAAATAGTTGGAATTGGTACTGTTAACCTTAATTCGTTGTGTACTTTCAGTTTGGTGTTGGGTGCTCACTGCTTCAGGCTCTTTTTGTGCCTTTGTAAATATAACTTGAAGATTTTAATAATACGAATTTCAATTGCTGAGATGAACAAAGCTCTGCGTTCCCCTTACCTGAACAAGTATTTGTTAATCTTTTGTTATTGGCATGATGTATGTGGTAGTTAAAAATCCACTCTTTGGTTTGCATTTTGGGGCTTTATGGGTGAGTATAACACGGCAGGGATGCCAAGGCTGGGAGAAGGAACTGGAACAGTTCTTTGTAGGTCATGAAGTTACGGTAACTTGAGTCATGGTTTTACAGTCTCCACACTTCCACTAATATTCAACCTGTTGATTTTTGGACAGCTCCTTTTTTTTTTTTTTTTTTTTGCGTTACGCGGGCCTCTTACTGTTGTGGCCTCCCCCGTTGCGTAACTTGAGTCATGGTTTTACAGTCTCCACACTTCCACTAATATTCAACCTGTTGATTGTTGGACAGCTCCTTTTTTTTTTTTTTTTTTGCGTTACGCGGGCCTCTTACTGTTGTGGCCTCCCCCGTTGCGGAGCACAGGCTCTGGACGCGCAGGCTCAGCGGCCATGGCTCACGGGCCCAGCCGCTCCGCCGCATGTGGGATCTTCCCGGACCGGGGCACGAACCCGTGTCCCCTGCATCGGCAGGTGGACTCTCAACCACTGCGCCACCAGGGAAGCCCCTGGACAGCTCCTTTTGAACTGAAACTCATTTCCCTCTAGTTTGTACACACTGGCTGTAACTCCACCCTCTTGTACCTCACAGATAATAAATACTACAAATGCAAAGCACCAAGCTCTAGGGATGGAGAGCAGATCGAACCCAGAATTGTTTATAGAGTTTGCTTGATAATCTTTGTTTGTAAAACTATCTACCTGGGAGAGACTTCTTAAAAAAAAAAAAAAAAGTACATGGTGTTTTTTTTTCTTCTTTCTGTTTTATTACAAAACCCCAAAGGTTTTACTCACTTTGTCTAATGATATTGTCTGCATTGAAGAAGAGTAAATTTGCGATGACCCTAAGCAGTAAAGATTTGTCTAGAATAGTCTCTTATCACAGTGAATTTTCGTTAAGCTGAATTATCTTGAATAAGTTCTATTCATTGTGAGTGGGAGACACTCATCTGAATGTTGTATAGAGAGGCGTTTAGACATGGCTTTTTCTCTTAAGAACGCAGGTGGTAATAATCAATGTTCTCATCTTAGAATCTTTGCACTTCTGTTCTCTTCATTCTTGAAGTGTTCTTTCCTCAGCTTCCTTCTCATTGCTCACGTTTCAGCTCAAATGTGATCTTCTCAGAGAGACTTTCCCTGATGACCCTAGCTAAAATAACTTTACACTCCCCTCATTCCCTATTTCATCATGTTTTATTTTCTCTGTTGAAGGCATTACTATAAGATACGACATTTTCTTATTTATTTACTCTTTTTTTTGTCTCCACCTTCTAGAATGTAAGCTCCTGAGGGCAGGCACTTTGTCTTGTTTACTATTATTTCTTCAGCAGTTGGCATATAATGGACAGTCAATAAATACTTTTAAATGAATAAGATTATGAAGATACTAATATTGTGAGTTCTCTTTTTGCATTAATTACCAAAGTAGAATAATCTAGGCAAAAACCTACCTTGAATGATGTATTCCAGTAACTGAAATTTGCTAACTAAAATCCCTGCCCTGGTACACTGACATTTTAAAAACAGTGAATCCTAACCATTATTGGGTTATATACCCCTTTGAGAATCTGATGAAAGTTATGGATTTTTTACCCAGGAAAAGTGCACATGCTTTTTATACATACATTCAGAATTTGAGAATCAACTTAGAGAATCCACAGAACCCAGAAACCCCTGTTTTGAATAAAGGGACAGCCCTGATTATATGAAAATTCCTAAAATTCGTGTTGTTATATCAGTAGCTTCCATTTCTGCCCATTGGCATATATGTGAAACAAGCACAGTCCCTTTTCCACATAACAACTGTTAGGATAGTCTTTTAGCAAATATTTATGATGTATACTTTTACATAGTTTACACAAAACGTATAAATACTGTTAATTCCATGAAAAAATGAGCCACATCCCTGCCTTGAGGAATCCACAGTTTAGTAGAGGGAAACAGACATTAAATAAGTGCAAAAAAGTGTCAATTACAGGTACTCAAGTCCTTGCAGGGAAGTGGGGAGACACATGTTAGAATGGTCAGTTTTATTGGTGGCTCAAGAAAGGTGTCATGGAGAAGGAGAGCTTTTTTTGTTTGTTTTTGTTTTTGTTTTTTTGGTAGTAGCTTTCTTGAGATATAAATCACATACTATGCAGTTCATCCATTTAAAGTGTGTGGTTGAGTGGTTTTTAGCATGGTCACAGAGTTGTGCAACCATTAGCACAATCAATTTTTAGAAGATTTCATCATTTTCACCCCCCCAAAACCCATACTATTTAGCCATCACCCTTCAACACTCCCCAACCCCTTCAGCCCTAGGCAACCATTAATCTACTGTCTGTCTTTATAGATTTGCCTGTTATGGGCATTTCATATAAATGGAATCATACAATATGTGATCTTTTGTGACTGGTTTCTTTCACATAGCATGTTTTCAGGGTTCATCCATGTTGTAGCATTTATCAGTACTTCATTACTTTTTATGGCTGAATAATATTCTATTGTGTGGAATATTCCATCCACATTTTATTCATTCATCAGTTGAAGGGCATTTTGGTTTTTGTTTGTTTTTTTTGCGGTACCCAGGCCTCTCACTGTTGTGGCCTCTCCCATTGCAGAGCACAGGCTCCAGACGCGCAGGCTCAGCGGCCATGGCTCACGGGCCCAGCCGCTCTGCGGCATGTGGGATCTTCCCAGATCGGGGCACAAACCCATGTCCCCTGCATCGGCAGGCAGACTCTCAACCGCTGCGCCACCAGGGAAGCCCTGCATTTTGGGTTTTGATTATTAAGAATAACACTGCTATTAACATCTGTGTACAGATTTTTGTATGGATACATGCTTTGGTTTCTCTTGGGTATATGCATTTGGAAAATGTAAGCATTTTAGTGTGGCTGGAACCAAGAGTGGAATTTCTGGCTCATATGATTACTCTATGAGCAGTTTTGAGGAACTGCTAGATTGTTTTCCAAAGTGGCTGCATCATTTTACATTCCCACCTTTAGTGTGAGGGTTCTACTTTCTCCATATCCTCACCGACATTTGTTATTGCTTGCCTTTTTTTTTTTTCTTTTCTTTTTTTTTTTTTTTGCGGTACGCGGGCCTCTCACTGTTGTGGCCTCTCCTGTTGCGGAGCAC
>NC_041229.1:62917607-62921801 GCF_002837175.3 Physeter macrocephalus | reverse complement strand
CGAACCCGTGTCCCCTGCATCGGCAGGCAGACTCTCAACCACTGCGCCACCAGGGAAGCCCTCTAAAGTGTTTTTATTAGCCAGATTAAGAAGAACATTCCAGGCAGAGGGAACACAGAGCAAAAACAACACCCAGAGCCTTGAAATAGCTTTAGAGTTGTAAGAGATGAGACTTGGGGCCAAATTGTAAAGATTTTTTTTTTCTGCCATACTTAAGGAGTTTAGGTATGATTCTAAAGGTAGAGGAGGCCATTGTAAGTTTATGAGTAGAAGAGAAACATACAGTCTGAAAGGACACCTTGGCAACAGTATAAAGTCTATCGTGAGGATTTTTTCAGGGAGAATATTGTCGCAGTAGTCCAGTTGAGACATGAGCATCATTAAGCCAGTGTCTTTGGGCTCATCAGTTAGGATTCTCATGGTAAGTCACAGGAAATTCAGCTGAACTGTCTTAAGTCAAAAAGAGAATGTATTGACTAGTGCAAATGAAAAGACCCTGTGTTAGAATTGGCCTCCTGTGTGGTTTGATCTAGAGAGTCACAATCTGATTTTCTGTGTCCTTTTCACTTCTGGGTTCTTTCTCAAGTTGACTCTGTCTGTTGACTTCTCTCTCAGGGTAGCAACAATAGTTGCAACAGTTCCAGATATCACCTCTTCACACTTAATTGTCCAGAGAAAGAATGTTTCTGTTCTTTTGAACTCTTCCTTCACTCCCATCTTACTCTTATCCCCTCCCCCTCCCCCCACACCTATTCTTTCCCAGTAGTTCCAGCTAACACATCCTCCCATCTTAATAGCTTGAGTTAAGCTATTTGCAGTGCTGTGGGTAGAAAGAATATGCTGATTGACCACTGTGGAGTTGAGAGTGATTCCCAAAGGGAAATAGGGGTACAGGAAGAAGAAGGAGTAAATGGAGCAGGGGAGGCATCAACGTTGGATAGGAGGGAAGAGAACAATTTTAAGAGATATTTTAAAATAGACGTGGGGGCTTCCCTGGTGGCGCAGTGGTTGCGCGTCCGCCTGCCGATGCAGGGGAACCGGGTTCGCTCCCCGGTCTGGGAGGATCCCGCATGCCGCGGAGCGGCTGGGCCCGTGAGCCATGGCCAATGAGCCTGTGCGTCCGGAGCCTGTGCTCCGCAACGGGAGAGGCCACAACAGAGGGAGGCCCACATACCACCAAAAAAATAATAAAATAAAATAAAATAAAATAAAATAAAATAGACGTGGAGCGTGAGAGAGAGGGAGGCATCTTGAATTATTATGTTTATTGGCTTAGGTGAATACATAGGGTGGTAACATCCTTTACCAAAATAGTAATGAAGCAAAGTAGATTAAAGGGGAAAGATGATGAGTTCAGGAATTTGCAGACTAGTATCATGTCCCCTTCTTCCATCTTTTTTCCTAAGTTGACATCCCTAGCTGCCTCATCCATTCCTCATATGACATAGTTGCAAGTATCTAAACATAGCCCTCTTAGATGGCAAACAATAGCAAGTGTAAGCCAGTTAGTTTATGGAAGAGCAATCCCCCCAACCCCCTTTTTAAAATTCTTTAGTTCTATTAATGCATCTTGGGGATTGCTTTAGATTTTTGGCAATTTACTTGCTGACCTTGCTGTATATTAGAATCTTAAACTTTTTTTTTTTAAATAGGAGCTACTCATCTAGGTTTTGTCCATTTTGTACATTCACTTGATGTTTTGGAACCAAATATAGCAGTTTCTAGCCTTCCCTGTTGCATTTTATCTATTGGTCCAGAATTCTAACCTCTTGACATTTTTTCAGAATATTTATTGTTCCATTCAGTGTATTTGTTTTACCATCTTTCTCAGCTATATGCCATTCTTGATTTTTTTAAAAAACTTTTTTGTAGACACTTTCAAACATAAGCAAAAGTAGAGAGAGTAGTAAGATGAATCCACATCACCCTGCTTCAACAACCATCATCTTGTATCATGTATATCCCCACTTACTTTCCCCCCATACACTCAATTATTTTGAAGCAAATCCCAGACATTGGGGTCATTTCATCCGTAATTAATTTTGTATACATCTCTAAAAACTAAGAATTCTTCTTAAAACATAGCCGCAATATCATTATCACACCTAAAAAAATCAATAATTCCTTAATCTCATTAAATATCCAATCGGCATTCAGATGTCTCTGACTGCCTCATAATTATTTTTCACAATTTCACCCTTGCTTTTGATTAGCATGTCTTCTTGATAGATCATTCAAATTATTTTTTAAAATCTATCAGTCATTTGAAACTGCTCTTCGGTCATCCCAGTCTATTCATTGAAACCTTTTGTGTAGAGTCATTAAACCAGTTGGTCATTTGATTCCCTTACTCCATCTTATTCTGTCTGTTTTAGGCTGTGGTCCACCTTCTTCCTCCCTTCTCCCTTCAGTCTATTCTCAACATAGCATCCATACTGATCCTTTTAAAGCATAAGTTTCTCCCTCCATAAAACCCTCCAGTGGCTTCCTGACTCACTCAGGTGAAAAGACAAAGTCTGTACATGACCTACAAGGCCCTACTTAATCCTCTTCCCCATTTCCTTCTCCTTTTCCCTCTTTCTCATTTTGCTTTGACCATGCTGGCCTTCTCACTGTTGCTTGAACATGCCAGATGTGCTCCCACCTCAGGGCCTTTGCATTTGTTGTTTCCCCTGCCTAAAATGCTCTTCCTTGGATAGCCGTGTGCTTTTCCTTTATCTTCTTTAGGTCTTCATCTCCTGAACCTTCTCTGGATACTCCAGCTAAAATCTTTATTTCCCCCCAACACATCCTATCCTCTTGGCCTGCTTCATTTTTTTCTCTTTAGTATTTATCATTATCTTGTGTATTATCTCTTTTCCCATTTAGAAAGGAGGTTCCATGAGGGTAAGGATTTTTGTTTTGTTCACTGCTGTATCTCCAACTTTAGACCAGGCCTGCACATTGTAGAAAATCAATATTCATGAATAAAGGAATTAGTGAATTGAGTGAATTAATGAATGCTGGCTCCCAGGGATCATGGTTTCCTCTATTAGCATTTATAAGCTATTACTTTATTATTACTATTATTATTACTATTATTTATGGTTACATAAATTATTGTGCATCCATATGATAGACTATTATGAATCTAGTAAATTATATTCATGAGGAGTTGGAATTTTTTTGTTTTTTGTCTGTTTTGGTGGCCAGTTTTCTTTTTCTTTGAAATCAAAGGGGAAAAAATACCAGTTTGTCTGGGATCACTGTGGATTTATAAACAGGGTAGACAATACAAATACAGAATTAATTATACCTGAACTTGAAATCTGATACTGTGTACCATACCTATTTTTTTTGAGGGACTTTCTTTTTTTTAATTGTAGTTGATTTACAATGCTGTGTTAATTTCTTCTGTATAGCAAAGTGATTCAGTTATACATACATATACATTCTTTTTCATATTCTTTGCCATTATGGTGTATCACAGGAGATTGAATATAGTTCCCTGTGCTATACAGTAGGACCTTGTTGTTTATCCAGTCTCTATATACTAGTTTGCATCTGCCAACCCCACACTCCCACTCCATCCCTCCCACAACACGCCCCCCCAACAACCACAAGTCTGTTCTCTATATCTGTGAATCTATTTCTGTTTTGTAGATAAGTTCATTTGTGTCCTATTTTTTAGATTCCACATATAAGTGATATCATATGGTGTTTGTCTTTCTTTCTGACTTACTTCACTTAGTATGGTAATTTCTGGTTGCATCCATGCTGCTGCAAATGGCATTATTTCGTTCTTTTTTATGGCTGAGTAGTATTCCATTGCTTAAATGTAGCACATCTTCTTTATCCATTCATCTGTTGATGGACATTTAGGGTGTTTCCATGTCTTGGCTATTGTGTATAGTGCTGCAACGAACATAGGGGTGCATGTATCTTTTTTGGATTATAGTTTTATCTGGATATGTGCCCAGGAGTGGGATTTCTGGATCACATGGTAATTCTGTTTTTAGTTTTCTGAGGAACCTCCATACTGTTTTCCATAGTGGCTACACCAACTTACATTCCCACCAACAGTGTGGGAGGGTTCCCTTCTCTCCACATCCTCTCCAGCATTTGTTATTTGTATACTTTATTTTATTTTATTTTTTTGTGGTACGCAGGCCTCTCACTGTTGTGGCCTCTCCCGTTGCGGAGCACAGGCTCTGG
>NC_041229.1:62914190-62917062 GCF_002837175.3 Physeter macrocephalus | reverse complement strand
GTATGAGCTGTTTGTATATTTTGGAAATTAAGCCCTTGTCAGTAGCATCATTTGCAGATATTTTCTCCCATTCTGTAGGTTGTCTTTTTGTTTTCTTTATGGTTTCCTTTGATGTGCAAAAGCTTGTAAATTTGATTACGTGCCATTTGTTTATTTTTGTTTTTATTTCTATTGCCTTAGGAGACTGACCTAAGAAAACAATGGTACTATTTATGTCAGAGAATGTTTGCCTGTGATCTCTTTTAGGAGCTTTTTTTTTTTTTAACATCTTTATTGGAGTAAAATTGCTTTGCAATGGTGTGTTAGTTTCTGCTTTATAACAAAGTGAATCAGTTATACATATACATATGTTCCCATATGTTCCCGTATCTCTTCCCTCTTGCGTCTCCCTCCCTCCCACCCACCCTATCCAACCCCTCTAGGTGGTCACAAAGCACTGAGCTGATCTCCCTGTGCTATGCGGCTGCTTCCCACTAGCTATCTATTTTACATTTGGTAGTGTATATATGTCCATGCCACTCTCTCACTTCATCCCAGCTTACTGTTCCTCCTCCCTGTGTCCTCAAGTCCATTCTCTACATCTGTGTCTTTATTCCTGTCCTACCCCTAAGTTCTTCAGAACTAATTTTTTTTTTTTTTAGATTCCATATATATGTGTTAGCATATGGTATTTTTTTTTCTCTTTCTGACTTACTTCACTCTGTATGACAGACTCTAGGTCCATCCACCTCACTACAAATAACTCAATTTCGTTTCTTTTTATGGCTGAGTAATATTCCATTGTATATATGTGCCACATCTTCTTTATCCATTCATCCGATGATGGACACTTAGGTTGCTTCCATCTCCTGGCTATTGTAAATAGAGCTGCAATGAACATTTTGGTATATGACTCTTTCTGAATTATGGTTTTCTTTGGGTATATGCCCAGTAGTGGGATTGCCGGGTTGAATGGTAGCTCTATTTGTAGTTTTTTAAGGAACCTCCATACTGTTCTCCATAGTGGCTTACCAATTCACATTCCCACCAGCAGTGCAAGAGTGTTCCCTTTTCTCCACACGCTCTCCAGCTTTTATTGTTCCTAGATTTTTTGATGATGGCCATTCTGACCGGTGTGAGATGATATCTCATTGTTGTTTTGATTTGCATTTCTCTAATGATTAATGATGTTGAGCATTCTTTCATGTGTTTGTTGGCAATCTGTATATCTTCTTTGGAGAAATATATCATATGGTGTTTGTCTTTCTTTCTGACTTACTTCACTTAGTATGGTAATTTCTGGTTGCATCCATGCTGCTGCAAATGGCATTATTTCGTTCTTTTTTATGGCTGAGTAGTATTCCATTGCTTAAATGTAGCACATCTTCTTTATCCATTCATCTGTTGATGGACATTTAGGTTGTTTCCATGTCTTGGCTATTGTGAATAGTGCTGCTATGAACATAGGGGTGCATGTATCTTTTTTGGATTATAGTTTTATCTGGATATGTGCCCAGGAGTGGGATTTCTGGATCACATGGTAATTCTGTTTTTAGTTTTCTGAGGAACCTCCATACTGTTTTCCATAGTGGCTACACCAACTTACATTCCCACCAACAGTGTGGGAGGGTTCCCTTCTCTCCACATCCTCTCCAGCATTTGTTATTTGTATACTTTATTTTATTTTATTTTTTTGTGGTACGCAGGCCTCTCACTGTTGTGGCCTCTCCCGTTGCGGAGCACAGGCTCTGGATGCACAGGCTCAGTGGCCATGGGTCACGGGCCCAGCCGCTCCGCGGCATGTGGGATCTTCCCGGACCGGGGCACGAACCTGTGTCGCCTGCATCGGCAGGCGGACTCTTAACCACTGCGCCACCAGGGAAGCCCTGTATACTTTTTAATGACGGCCATTCTGACCAGTGTGAGGTGCTACCTCATTGTAGTTTTGATTTGCATTTCTCTAATAATTAGCGATGTTAAGCATCTTTTCATGTGTCTGTTGGCCATTTGTATGTCTTCTTTGGAGAAATGTCTAGGTCTTTGCCCATTTTTCAATTGGGTTGTTTGCTTTTTTGTTTAAGTTTTATGAGCTGTTTGTATATTTTGGAAATTAAGCCCTTGTCAGTAGCATCATTTGCAGATATTTTCTCCCATTCTGTAGGTTGTCTTTTTGTTTTCTTTATGGTTTCCTTTGATGTGCAAAAGCTTGTAAATTTGATTACGTGCCATTTGTTTATTTTTGTTTTTATTTCTATTGCCTTAGGAGACTGACCTAAGAAAACAATGGTACTATTTATGTCAGAGAATGTTTGCCTGTGATCTCTTTTAGGAGCTTTTTTTTTTTTTAACATCTTTATTGGAGTAAAATTGCTTTGCAATGGTGTGTTAGTTTCTGCTTTATAACAAAGTGAATCAGTTATACATATACATATGTTCCCATATGTTCCCGTATCTCTTCCCTCTTGCGTCTCCCTCCCTCCCACCCACCCTATCCAACCCCTCTAGGTGGTCACAAAGCACTGAGCTGATCTCCCTGTGCTATGCGGCTGCTTCCCACTAGCTATCTATTTTACATTTGGTAGTGTATATATGTCCATGCCACTGTCTCACTTTGTCACAGCTTACCCTTCCCCCTCCCCATATTCTCAAGTCCACTCGCTAGTAGGTCTGTGTCTTTATTCCCGTCTTACCCCTAGGTTCTTCATGACATTTTTTTTTCTTAGATTCCATATATATGTGTTAGCATACGGTATTTGTCTTTCTCTTTCTGACTTACTTCACTCTGTATGACAGACTCTAGGTCCATCCACCTCACTACAAATAACTCAATTTCGTTTCTTTTTATGGCTGAGTAATATTCCATTGTATATATGTGCCACATCTTCTTTATCCA
>NC_041229.1:62912773-62913138 GCF_002837175.3 Physeter macrocephalus | reverse complement strand
ATTTTTCATCATTAGTGTATAAGAATGCCAGAGATTTCTGTGCATTAATTTTGTATCCTGCTACTTTATCAAATTCATTGATTAGCTCTAGTAGTTTTCTGGTAGCATCTTTAGAATTCTCTATGTATAGTATCATGTCATCTGCAAACAGTGACAGCTTTACTTCTTCTTTTCCGACTTGGATTCCTTTTATTTCCTTTTCTTTGATCGCTGTGGCTAAAACTTCGAAAACTATGTTGAATAAGAGCGGTGAGCGTGGGCAACCTTGTCTTGTTCCTTATCTTAGAGGAAATGGTTTCAGTTTTTCACCACTGAGAACAATGTGGGCTGTGGGTTTGTCATATATGGCCTTTATTATGTTGAGG
>NC_041229.1:62901781-62902385 GCF_002837175.3 Physeter macrocephalus | reverse complement strand
GTGGCCTTATTATGATTTTAGGCAGCCTCTCTGCTAATGGGTGGGGTTGTGTTCCTGTCTTGCTAGTTGTTTGGCATAGGGTGTCCAGCACTGTAGCTTGCTGGTCGTTGAGTGAAGCTGGTTGTTGGTGTTGAGATGGAGATCTCTGGGAGATTTTTGCCGTTTGATGTTACGTGGAGCTGGGAGGTCTCTTGTGGACCAGTTTCCTGAAGTTGGCTCTCCCACCTCAGAGGTACAGCACTGACTCCTGGCTGCAGCACCAAGAGCCTTGCAACCACACAGCTCAGAATAAAAGGGAGAAAAAGTAGAAAGAAGGAAGGAAAGAAAGAAAGGAAGGAAGGAAGGGGATAAAATAAAATAAAATAAAGTAAGATAAAATAAAGTTATTAAAATAAAAAATAATTATTAAGAAAAAAGTTTTTTTTAAGTAAAAAACAAAAAACGGACGGACAGAACCCTAGGACAAATGGTGAAAGCACAGCTATACAGACGAAATCTCACACAGAAGCATACACATACACACTCACAAAAAGAGGAAAAGGGGAAAAAATAATATATCTTGCTCTCAAAGTCCACCTCCTCAATTTGGGATGATTCGTTGTCT
>NC_041229.1:62900119-62901604 GCF_002837175.3 Physeter macrocephalus | reverse complement strand
GATGCAGGGTACATCAAGTTGATTGTGGAGCTTTAATCCGCTGCTCTTGAAGCTGCTGGGAGAAATTTCCCTTTCTCTTCTTTGTTCGCACAGCTCCCAGGATTCAGCTTTGGATTTGGCCCCGCCTCTGTGTATAGGTCGCCGGAGGGCATCTGTTCTTCACTCAGACAGGACAGGGTTAAAGGAGCAGCTGATTCGGGGGCTCTGGCTCACTCAGGCTGGGGGGAGGGAGGGGCAGGGAGTGCGGGGCGAGCCTGCAGTGGCAGCGGCCCACATGACATTGCACCAGCCTGAGGCGTGCTGTGCGTTCTCCTGGGGAAGTTGTCCCTGGATCACGGGACCCTGGCAGTGGCGGGCTGCACAGGCTCCCGGGAGGGGAGGTGTGGAGAGTGACCTGTGCTTGCACACAGGCTTCTTGGTGGCTGCAGGAGCAGCCTTAGCGTCTCATGCCAGTCTCTGGGGTCTGTGCTGATAGCCTCGGCTCGAGCCCGTCTCTGGAGCTCCTTTAAGCAGCGCTCTTAATTCCCTCTCCTGGCGCACCAGGAAACAGAGGGAAGAAAAAGTCTCTTGCCTCTTCGGCAGCTCCAGACTTTTTCCCGGACTACCTCCCAGCTAGCTGTAGTGCACTAACCCCTTCAGGCTGTGTTCGCGCCGCCAACCCCAGTCCTCTCCCTGCAATCTGACCGAAGCCCGAGCCTCAGCTCCCAGCCCCCACCCGCCCCGGCGGGTGAGTAGACAAGCCTCTCCGGCTGGTGAGTGCCGGTCGGCACCGATCCTCTGTGCGGGGAATCTCTCCGCTTTGCCCTCCGCATCCCTGTTGCTGTGCTCTGCTCCACGGCTCCAAAGCTTCCCCTCTCCGCCACACGCAGTCTCCACCCACGAAGGGGCTTCCTAGTGTGTGGAAACCTTTCCTCCCTCACAGCTCCCTCCCACTGGTGCAGGTCCCGTCCCTATTCTTTTGTCTCTGTTTATTCTTTTTTCTTTTGCCCTACCCAGGTACGTGGGGAGTTTCTTGCCTTTTGGGAGGTCTGAGGTCTTCTGCCAGCATTCAGTGGGTGTTCTATAGGAGCAGTTCCGTCCCTATTCTTTTGTCTCTGTTTATTCTTTTTTCTTTTGCCCTACCCAGGTACGTGGGGAGTTTCTTGCCTTTTGGGAGGTCTGAGGTCTTCTGCCAGTGTTCATTGGGTGTTCTGTAGGAGTTGTTCCACGTGTAGATGTATTTCTGATGTATCTATAGGGAGGAAGGTGATCTCTGTCTTACTCTTCAGCCGTCTTCCCCCCGGCCCCCCTCTTTTAGGAGCTTTATGGTGTCATGTCTTATGTTTAAGTCTTTAGCCATTTTGAGTTTATTTTTGTGTATGGTGAAAGCTGTCCAAATTTCCCAACAACACTTGCTGAAGAGACTGTCTTTTCCCTGTTGTATATTCTTGCCTCCTTTATTGAAGATTAATTGACCATAGGTGTGTGGGTTTATTTCTGGGCTCT
>NC_041229.1:62875274-62894204 GCF_002837175.3 Physeter macrocephalus | reverse complement strand
AGTAGACAAGCCTCTCCGGCTGGTGGGTGCCGGTCGGCACCGATCCTCTGTGCGGGGAATCTCTCCGCTTTGCCCTCCGCATCCCTGTTGCTGTGCTCTGCTCCACGGCTCCAAAGCTTCCCCTCTCCGCCACACGCAGTCTCCACCCACGAAGGGGCTTCCTAGTGTGTGGAAACCTTTCCTCCCTCACAGCTCCCTCCCACTGGTGCAGGTCCCGTCCCTATTCTTTTGTCTCTGTTTATTCTTTTTTCTTTTGCCCTACCCAGGTACGTGGGGAGTTTCTTGCCTTTTGGGAGGTCTGAGGTCTTCTGCCAGTGTTCATTGGGTGTTCTGTAGGAGTTGTTCCACGTGTAGATGTATTTCTGATGTATCTATAGGGAGGAAGGTGATCTCTGTCTTACTCTTCAGCCGTCTTCCCCCCGGCCCCCCTCTTTTAGGAGCTTTATGGTGTCATGTCTTATGTTTAAGTCTTTAGCCATTTTGAGTTTATTTTTGTGTATGGTGAAAGCTGTCCAAATTTCCCAACAACACTTGCTGAAGAGACTGTCTTTTCCCTGTTGTATATTCTTGCCTCCTTTATTGAAGATTAATTGACCATAGGTGTGTGGGTTTATTTCTGGGCTCTCTGTTCTGTTCCATTGATCCATATGTCTGTTTTTGTGCCAGTATCATGCTTTTTTGATTACTTTAGCTTTGTAGTATTGTCTGAAGTCTGGGAGGCTTATGCCTCCTTCTTTGGGATTGCTTTGGCAATTCTGGGTCCTTTATGGACCCAGAATTTAGGATTATCTATAAATAAATAAATTTTAGGATTATTTATTTGTTCTAGTTCTGTGAAAAATGTCATGGATAATTTGATAGGGATAGCATTAAATCTGTAGATTGCTTTGGGTAGTGTGCTCATTTTAACAATATTAATTCTTCCAATCCAAGAGCATGGGATATCTTTCTATTTCTTTGAGTCTTCAATTTCTCTTATTAATGTTCTATAATTTTTAGCATATAACTCTCTCACCTCATTGGTTAGGTTTATTCTTAAGTATTTTATTTTGGGGCATGTGATTTTGAAAGGTATTGTTTTTTTACATTCCCTTTCTGATATTTCATTGTTAGTGTAAAGAAATGCAACCAATTTCTGTATGTTAATCTTATATCTTGCTACCTTGATGAATTTATTTATCAGTTCTAGTAGTTTTTGTGTGGAGTCCTTAGGGTTTTCTATGTATAGTATCATGTCATGTGCATATAATGACAATTTTACCTCTTCTCTTCATTTGGATACCTTTTATTTCTTTTTCTTGTTTGATTGCTGTGGGTAGAACTTCCAATATCATGTTGAATAGAAGTGGTAAGAGTGGGCATCGTTGTGTTGTTCCAGAATTTAGTGGGAAGGCTTTCAGCTTGTCACCATTGAGTATTACATTGGCTGTGGGTTTGTCATAAATAGCTTTTATTATGTTGAGGTATGTTCTCTCTATACCCACTTTGGTAAGAGTTTTTATCATGAATGGATGTTAAATTTTGTGCAATGCTTCTTTTGCATCTACTGAGATGACCATGTGGTTTTTGTCTTTTCTTGTTTATGTGGTGTATCACATTGATTGATTTGCGTGTGTTGAACAATCCTTGTGAACTTGGGATGTATCCCACTTGGTCCTGGCGTATGATTTTTTTTATGTGTTGTTGAATTTGGTTTGCTAATATTTTGTTGAGAATTTTTGCGTCTATATTTATTAAAGATATTGGCCTGTAATTTTCTTTTTTGGTGGTGTCTTTGTCTGGTTTGGGTATCAGAGTGATGGTGGCTTCATAGAATGTCTTTGGGAATGTTCCTTCCTCTTCAGTTTTTTGGAAGGGTTTGAGAAGGATCAGTATAATTCCTCTTTGTATGTTTGGTAAAATTCACCTGTGAAGCCATCTGATCCTATAATTTTGTTTGTAGGGAGTTTTAAGATTACAAATTCTATTTCACTTCTAGTGATTGGTCTGTTCAAATTAGCTATTTCTTCTTGATTCAATTTTGGTGGGCTATATGTTTCTAGAAACTTGTCCATTTCTTCTAGGTTATCGAATTTGTTGGCATATAATTGTTCATAGTATTCCCTTATGGTTTCTTGTATTTCTGCAGGTATCGGTTGTTATGTCTCCTTTTTCAATTCTTATTTTGTTTATTTTGTTCTTGGTGAGCCTGGCCAGAGGTTTGTCAATCTTGTTTACCCTTTCAAAGAACCAGCTCTAGGTTTTATTGATTTTTCTTTCTATTTTTTTTTAATTTCGTTTATTTTCGGCTGCGTTGGGTCTTCATGCTGCACATGGGCTTTCTCTGGTTGCAGCGAGTGGGGGCTACTCTTTGTTGTGGTGCACGGGCTTCTCATTGTGGTGGCTTCTCTTGTGGATCACGGGCTCTAGGCGCACGGACTTCAGTAGTTGTGGCTCATGAGCTCAGTAGTTGTGGCTTATGGGCTCTAGAGCACAGGCTTAGTAGTTGTGGCACACAGGCTTAGTTGTTCTGCTGCATGTGAGATCTTCCCAGACCAGGGCTTGAACCCTGGTGTCCCCTGCATTGTCAGGCAGATTCTTAACTACCTTGCCACCGGGGAAGCCCTCTATTGTTTTTTAGTGTCTATTTTATTTATTTCCTCTCTGATCTTTATTTTTTTCTTCCTTCTGCTGACTCTAGGTTTTGTTTGTTCTTTTTCTAATTCTCTTAAGTGGTAGGTTAGGTTGTTTATTTGAAGTTTTCCTTGCTTTTCGAGGAAGGCCCGTATCACTATGAACTTCCCTCTAAGAACTGCTTTTGCTGCATCGCATAAATTTTGTATGGTTGTGTTTTCATTGTCATTTGTCTCAAGGTATTTTTAAATTTCCTGTTTGATTTCATTATTGACCCATTGTTTGTTTTTTTAGTAGCATGTTGTTTAGTCTCCATGTAATTGCTTTTTTCTCGTTTCTTTTTTCTGTGGTTGATTTCTAGTTTCATGCCATTGTGGTCAGAAAAGATGCTTTTGATAATTTCTATACTCTTAAATTTGTTGAGGCTTGTTTTGTGTCCTAGTTTGTGGTCAGTCCTAAAGAATGTTCCATGCGCACTTGAAAAGAATGTGTATTCTGATTCTTTGGATGTAATTTCCTAAAAATGTGAACTGTTCTATTGTATCATCTAGGATCTCTGTTGCCTTACTGATTTCCTGTCTAGAAGATCTGTCCAGAGAATATCTGTCTATTGATGTGAGTGGGGTGTTAAAGTCTCATACTATTATTTTATCTCTGTCATTTTCTCCTTTTATGTCTGTTAGTATTTGTTTTATGTATTTGGATGCTCCTATATTAGGTGCATATATGTTGATGAGTGTAAAATCCTCTTCTTGTATTGATCATTTTATCATTATATAGTGTCCTTTATCTTTCTTTATGGCCTTTGTTTTAAGTCTGTTTTGTCTGATATGAGTATTGTGACCCCCGCTTTCTTGTCATTTCCATTTACGTGAAATATCTTTTTCCGTCCCCTCACTTTCAGTCTATGTGTGTCCTTTGACCTAAAGTGGGTCTCTTGTAGGCAGCACCTTGTAGGCTTTTGTTTTTTAATCTAATCTGCCACTCTGTCTTTTTATTGGAGCATTTAATCCATTGACATTTAAGGTAATTATTGATAGATATGTATTTATTGCCATTTTAAACATTGTTTTCCTGATTTTATATTTCTTCTTTGTCCCTTTCTTTTTCTTGATTTTTTTCCTTTTGTGGTTTGATTATTTTCTTTTGTATTATACTTATGTTCTCTTCTTTTTGGTTTTTGTGAACCTATTTTATGTTTTTGATTTGTGGTAACCCTGTTTTTCAAGTATGTTAACACCATTGTATATCTACTTGCCTTAGACTGGTAGTCATATAGGCTCAAACACATTCAAGGAAATTTTTAAAAAATCTACATTTTCTTACTCTCCTCCATCACATTTTATGATTTTGGTGTCCTCTTTTACATCTTCATGTTCATCGTTTTGCTGTTCATTGTGGTTATCATCACTTTCACAGAAATTTTTTGATTTTTTAAAAAATCTGTGTACTGGTTTATTTAGGTGATTTGCTTTCCAATTGTGATTTTCCCTTTTCTATATATTCTATTTAGAGAAGATCTTTCAATATTTCCTTTTAGGGGATAGTTTTAGTATTGCTGTATTCTTTTAGTTTTTGCTTGTCTGAAAAATTCTTTGTCTCTCCTTCTATTCTAAATGATAATCTTCCTTGGTAGAGTACCTTAGGTTGCAGATTTTTCCCTTTCAGGACTTTGACTATATCTTGCCACTCCCTTCTGGCCTGCAACGTTTCTGTAGAGAAATCAGCTGATAGCCTTATGGGGGAACCTATGTAATTAACTCTTTTTCTCTTGCTGCATTTAGAATCCTCTCTTTAACTTTTGCCATTTTTATTATAATATGTCTTGGTGTAGGTCTGTTTGGGTTTACGTGTTTGGGACCCTCTGTGCTTTCTGTATCTGGATATCTGTTTCCTTCTTTAGGTTTGGGAATTTTTCAGCCATAATCTCTTTTAATACATTTTGGATCTCCTTTTCTCTTTCTTCTCCTCATGAAGAGTTCTAAATAATATGGGAAAATTGTATACTGTAAAGGAAAAGTAAAGATATATTCACTGTATGTATTCACTAGGAAAAAGTAGGTCAACATCTTAACAGTGGTTATTTCTGGGTCATGGAAACATGGGTGGTTGTTATTTATACTTTTCTCTACTTTCTCAATTTTCTATAGGTATGCGGTTTTTTTTCTTTTATAACCAGAAAAAAAGTTTCTTCCCTTCCATGTCCACTCCATCAAAAAAAAAAAAAAAAAGGGAAGAATCCTTTTTAGAATTGAGTCCAAGAAGTGTTCACTTCTCTATAGTTGAAAAGTCCACTATCCACCTTTTTGCAAACTGGAACAATAATTATCTGTCTCCATTTGTTCAAGATTTCTCTTTTTATCAATATAATTTCTTAAAATTTTCTTTAGTTCAGTGACCTTATGTGCAAGTTTTACCAGTTTTCCTGGTAGAAATTATTTAGTGAACAGACTTGATCTTATCCTCCTCACCCATCTGGGACTTTTTTCCCCTCTAGGATTGTTAATTCTCTCCCATTTAACCCCAAATTGATACCCTCTGATAGAGAATATGGAAGCAAAATAGAGGTTGAGAAATTCTGCTTTCTCAGCATTACATTTTATCATCAAGCAAATTGCCTTTTCACTCTAAAAATACCCTTTTTGCTTTTGCTAGCCTTTTTGTAAACCTTGATTTATTTTGGACCTTGGCCTCCTCATGTGGTTCTTCCAAGTCTTGCTACTCTTTCATGCTGATTGCTGATGTACTCTTCTGTTCATTTTTTGTCTGTTCTTTTAGAATAGCTACCAGTACATCTACTGTTTTCCTCTGCCTTCCCCACCTGCTTAAGAATTTTTTTAATGCCCAAGCAAAAATGCCTTTTAAGAGCTTTTTTCTTAGAGTCTCATGCAGTGGAACCACGTGTCTCTGTTCTCAGGACTTCTTAATTCTGCCTTCCCAGAGCCTGTGCCACACAACTCCTAACTTTTTGCCACAAATTCTAAGATGGCATGATCTCTCTCTCCTATGGTTCTCCTTTCATTTCGCCAACAGGTTTCTTCTTTAGCCAGAGTAACCATTCACTGACTCACCTTATGTACCTGTGGAACATGAAGATGTCAGCATACTAGGTCAGGAACTTGTTAGTTGTTCCTGGTTAGCTGACTGGGACTTTGAACAGGTTCCAGAGTAGTTGAAGTCCTCCAAGGTGACAGTGTGCTGCTTCTATGTTAGAATTGGCTTCAAGAGAGTCCTACCTTCCACCTCCATTGGCTGGGGCCTGGGGGGCTCCTACAGTAATGTTATGTTTGGCATCTCTCCTGCTGACCCTGCCCACCTTTGTTTTCCATTGAGCATCTCACTTTGAATGCCTGTAAACAGGGTTCCTTACCAGCCCCTCCCCAGTAACCCTGTTCCTCTGGAATATTTCAGACTCTTATTGTCACCATGTTCTCCTCAAGTGAGTCCTGCTCACTGAGTCTGAAGCTCTCCAAGATGTGAAAATACATACACACACATATATGTATATGTATGTATACATATTTATACATA
This sequence comes from Physeter macrocephalus, assembly GCF_002837175.3. Classification (NCBI taxonomy): domain Eukaryota; kingdom Metazoa; phylum Chordata; class Mammalia; order Artiodactyla; family Physeteridae; genus Physeter; species Physeter macrocephalus. Next base: position 62,888,060 of record NC_041229.1, on the reverse strand, counting down.
CATATGTAACACACACATATACGTAATTCTTTGTTATCTTAAATTAGCTCTTTATGTGTTGGTATGTAGGTGCCTGAGACAAATGGATTATTTTGGTCCTTTACCTTTTCTCTTAATGAAACATCAGACATCTACTCTGAAGGTGTGCGAAGAGGAGCAGAGACAATTTGAGAGTCTGTGAATGAATGTAAATTAGACATATTTTCAATTTCAGAAACTCAGAGGTGGGTAGGTGTGGGGCACCTTGATCAGTCTGATTGCCATTTTCTATTCTCAAAACTGAAATTGAGGGCTTCCCTGGTGGCTCAGCGGTTGCGCCTCCGCCTGCCAATGCAGGGGAACCGGGTTCGCGCCCCGGTCTGGGAGGATCCCACATGCCGCGGAGCGGCTGGGCCCGTGAGCCATGGCCGCTGAGCCTGCGCGTCCGGAGCCTGTGCTCCGCAACCCTGAAATTGAAAACGCTCAGGATAATGAAGTAAAAAACTATTTTTAGCTCTGAGAGTGACTGGGCTGGGTCTTGAGATCACAGCAAGGCCAACAGGCCTAGTGTAAGTCATTCAGATCAGTTCAACAAAGTGTATAGCAGCATAAAGAAAATACTAGACTTCTATTAAAGAAGTTCATAGTTTGTCCTTCAGCCACAGAGCACCAGGAATGCACCTGCAGTTGAATAAATTGGGTTTATTGCTTGTTGCAGCACAGGAGGATGCACACCATGAGGAAGCACGCAGCATCTCAGCAAGAGTGTTAGAAAAGTCTTACTATAGGATTTAGGCTTGTGTTAGGTGATTTTGAGGAAGGTTTAAGGACGTCGGGCTTTGCTGTGGATCGGGTGCTGTCAGAAAGTGGGGCAAATTCTATGACTGGGTATCTTAGTAGAGTTTATGTAAAGAGAGAGCAGTCTAAAGAAAAGCTATAGCTATAATTGGCAAAGAAGCAGCAGTCACTCATCATCCAGGAATAGGGGCTATCTGATATTTTTTTGGTTTGGGCAGTGTTCATGTTTTGTGTGTGCTCAGACAGATTACACAATGTTCTTATTTTTTTGTCTTGATCCATCATGGTCACAGAATGGTCTTGTCTGATGCTCATGTCTGAAATTGCTTATGTGTAAGAGGAGAACACCAAGACCTAACTGTGAGTGCCAGGCTAGCTCATAGCAACAGCAGACCAGCTCCTGGGTATCCGAGGCTGTTTTCTTATTCTCAGGTATGATTTGTAGGTTTTAATCAGCACTAGCTAAAATCGGGTAGAAATGGTACTTAGTGGAAGATGTTACCCATTTCTTTTCCAATCCATTCAAATAGAGGATGTAAGACACATAAACAGAAATCTTGAATAAGGCCAGTTGTGATAAGTGCAATTAAAGAGGTTCAGACAGTGTATTCTAAGCAATGGGGATGATAAGAGAAAATGCTTCAGGGACAAGGGTAGTATTTGGCCTGGGCTTAGGATAGGCTGAATTTAGATATGTGGAGTTGGAGGGAAAAGCCAAACTATTGGAGTAAGCAAAGGCTGAGAGGTAAGAAATCACAAGGCAGGCTCAAAGCATGGTGAGAAGTCTAGTTTGGCTGAATCAGGAGTATGTAATGGGAAAGAAGCGTGAGGAGGTACTTTTGGGTTAGATTATGGAATTCAGTTGTTTAGGAGTTCACTTTGTAGGGAGGGAAAAATCAGAATTTGCTAAATACCTACTGTGTGTGCTGGGAGCTTTGTATATGTTATCTTATTTAATCTGTAACCCTTGTAACAACCCTGAGAAGTAGGTCTTATGATAGCCATTTTATAGATGATGAAAATGAGCTCTAGTAAGGTTAATTTAACTTCCACTTAAATAGTTGGACACACAGTGAGGATCTTAATAACTCTGACTGAAAACGTGGTACTCACTTTATTGATACTTCCCTCTGCTGTCTCCTGTGTGGTGCAGTCTCTTGTCATTATGGTAACCGTTGAAAGCTTTTGATCCAAGGAATGGCAAGACCAGTTAGAATTATGCTTTAGGAAGATTACTCTGGTAACAAACAGTAATAGTTAACATGTGTTGAATATATGGACTAGGCCCTGTGCTAAGCAACTTAGACACACAAATATCTCTTTTAATAATATGTAGGATGAATTGGGAGTGGGGAGGTTGGTAAAAGATGAAGAAAAAAATCTGATTAGACAAGCAGAAAACATTAAAGCAGTGGTCAGCAAAGTAGAGTTAGGTAGGAGGGGAATGCGATAAGATGGGCCCTTGGAGGAGACTGGTGAGGAAGAAACAGTCAGCTGTTGTTGGAGCCTCCACTTTAAGTAATGCTGAATTAAATATGACATCAAGAACTTCCTCAGTATTTAGGGAGAAGCTTTCCTATCTTAAAGGACTGGCTACATTAAGACCTTTCTTGTTCTGTGGTAATCCAGTTCTTTATTGATTTATTTGCCCTAAGAATGAAATGCTGCAAATGGTTTAATGTTGCTTTCAGAAAGCTCTTTTGTTAACAGTGCTAGAGTTTCTGTTTTTGTTTTTAGCAATAGGGATGGTTATTAACAAGGGAAAGTAGAGCTGCACTCTGTAAAATCCATTAAGTTTTTAGTCAAGCTTAAATTATTTGCTAAGTGAAATTTTAATAATTAAATAAACCTAAATATGGGGAAAGCTTTCAATAAACAATTGGGATTTAGTCAAGTCCATTTAATAGAATACTTAAGTACATATAGAGATAGGGAACACAGCTGTTTTCTGTTTTGGAAGGTCTGCAGTTTTAATGTTCTAATATCTTTAATGTTCTGATCTCTTTAGTTGTTTGTTTTAAAGCAATTAGAAAACAAAATCACAAATCCCAATCTCCTTATTTATCCCACCCCTCCCCGCTTTCCCCTTTGGTAACCATAAGTTTTTCTATGTGAGTTTCTGTTTTGTAAATAAGTTCATTTGTATCTTTTTTTAAAATTCTGCATATAAGTGATATCCTATGATATTTGTCTTTCTCTGTCTAGCTTACTTCACTTAGTATGATAATCTCTAGGGCTGTCCATGTTGCCACAGATGGCATTATTTCATTCTTTTTTATGGCTGAGTAATATTTCATTGTGTATATATTACCATATGTATGGGATTAACATATACACACTACTATATAGAAAACAGATTAACCAACAAGGACCTACTATGTAGCACAGAGACCTATACTCAATATTTTATAATAACCTCTAAGGGCAAAGAATCTGAAAAAGTGTGTGTGTGTGTGTATGTATGTATACATATAAAACTGAATCACTTGGGACTTCGCCTGGTGGTGCAGTGGTTAAGAATCCGCCTAACAATGCAGGGGACACGGGTTTGAGCCCTGGTCCAGGAAGATCCCACATGCCACAGAGCAACTAAGCCTGTGTGCCACAACTACTGAGCCTGCACTCTAGAGCCCGCAAGCCACAACTACTGAGCTCGCGAGCCACAACTACTGAAGCCCGTGTGCTTAGAGCCCATGCTCTGCAACAAGAGAAGCCACCCCAGTGAGAAGCCTGCGCACCACAACAAAGAGTAGCTGCTGCGTGCAGCAACAGACCCAATGCAGCCAAAAAAAAAAAAAAAAAAAAACTGAGTCACTGTGCTGTACACCAGAAACTAACATGACATTGTAAAACAACTATACTTCAATTAAAACCCCACAAATCCTTTTTGTAATGTAGCTGTAAGGTAGAACATTTGTAATAGTGAAAAATTGTGATATAGATGTACAAGGAGATGTTATATAGCAGTTTGAGTGAATGAACTAGAATTGCATGTATTAACTGGATACATTTTGCCGGAAAAAGGCAAAAAGGAAGTTGCAGAAACATCAGTACAGTGTGATACTGTAATATAAAGGTTTTTTTTAAATTGTGGTTAAAATATACATAACATTTATCATTTCAACCATTAGATATACAGTTCAGAGGCATTAAGTACATTCACACTGGTATACAACCATCACCACCATCCATTCATAATATAAAGTTTTAAAATACTCAGTCAATATTGTATATTGTTCATGGATGTATACTTACATAGTAAAGTCTAAAAGCACATATTTTAATAATAACCAAATTCGGAGTTGTGGCTATTTCAGTGAGGGTGGGAGGAAGAGACATAAGGGGCTCCAGTTATATCTGTGTGGTAGGTAGGTATATAGGTGCTCATGTATTATCATCTGTAGTTTTTTGTACACTTGGAGTATCTTCTTTAAAATTTTTTTCTTAAAAAATCATTTCAGCTTGACATCTCCAAGTGTTTGCTAGCCATTGACTTTTTAGGCATTCTGGGCTGTTCAGTTCTAAGAAACATGGTGATACCAAGATCCAAGAGGTGAGGTTGCTCCCTATTGAGAACAGTTAACTTTATGAAGAGAAAAATCTGTTCCAAATTCAGCATTCTGACCCTAGCCTGCCATCTCAAGTGTACCCTTGGTCACAGGTGGCAGAGGTTATAGGTCTGAAGCCTAAAGGTCTGAGAGAGTGACTCTACAAAGGAAAGAAATACAGGAGGAGAAAAGGTTTTGGAAGGTGAAAATTAGTTTCACTTTTAGGTTTGAGTGGATAGACACACAAAAGGACATATATATTAATGGGATTTAGAGATAAGAGATAAGAGCTTGGAGGAAAGGTCAGAACTAGAGCTATACATTTTGGACATTCCAGTGTATGCCTTGAGAATGAATGAGTTTACCAAAGGAAGAAGAATAGGGAAAGAACAAAGGTTGAAACAAAACCTTGGGGAGAGAGGATTAAAGAAGAACCAGTAAAAGAGATGGGAAGAAATAGGTTGAAGGACTAGTCAGTGGGGAAAGAAGAAATCAGGAGAGTGATTTGCCACAGATATTAAGGCAGGAAAGTTTGGCAAGAATTTGTTCAGATTAATCCAATATTTATTGAATGACTTGTGGTAATCACTTTCTTGTGTAGCAGAGTCTTAAGAGTGAGAGCTGAGTAAAAGCCATTGGATTTGATGGTTACAGTACAGTTAACCATGTTGTAACTATACTTCTTATTCATAAACTCTTTAAATACAGGAGTTGTTTTATTTATCATTTTAATCTCAGTGTCTGACACAGTACCTGGCATGTTGTTAAGTGTTCAGTAGTAAATATGTGAACTATTACATTGAATATAAAATGCACAGATTTCTCCTAGGATATAAAACATATTTTTACCATCTAGCCTGTCTCTTCCATTGCTCTCAGTTCCCCCTCCTACCTTTGAACATAGTATTCTCTACTTTTTCAGTGCTTCTTTGATTCTAGTCTACAATCTCTTTATCAATAATCTCTTTTGAAATCAATTTTAAAGTTTCTCTACTTCTTGCCACATCATCATTCACTTAGTATTGCTTTTTGAAACCCTATATCACACTTCCTTTCTTAGTCCCATTGCTCACCCATTAACTCAATAGAAAGAAGACAGTTCTAACAATCAGAGCTGTACAGAGGTGGCATGGGCTTCCTGTGGGGGGAAGTACTGAGTTTCCTGTTTGATGGTATTCAGCAGAGTCAAGACCACCACTAGATGACTCTTTTTAAAAATTTCCAATTTATTGAGAGAGAAATAACACATCGTGCAATTTACCTGTTTAAAGTGCACAGTCAGTGGCTTTTAGTATAGTCACGAAGTTGTACAACCATCATCAGAATCGTCACCCCTCAAGAAAAAAAAAACCATACCCATTAGCAGTCACTCTCCTCTGCCCCCTCTCCACCCTCCCTACCTCCCCCCAGCAAGCAACCACAAATCTACTCTCTGTCTCTATGGATTTACCTATTCTGAACACTTCATATTAATGGAATCATATGTAGTCTTGCATGACTGGCTTTTCTTCACTTAGGATTATGATTTCGAAGTTCATCCATACTGTAGCATGTGTCTGCACTTCCTTCCTCTTTTATGGCCAAATACTGTTCCATTGTATGGATATAGCACATTTTTATTTGTCAGCTGATGAACATCTGGCCATTATGAATAATGCTGCTTTAAACATTTGTACAAGTTTTTTTTTAAATTGGGGTATAGTTGCTTTACAGTGTTGTGTTAGTTTCTGCTGTACAACGAAGTGAATCATCTATATGTATATATATATCCCCTCCCTCTTGGACCTCTCTCCTACCCCACCCCCCATTGCATCCATCTAGATCACCACAGAGCACCGAGCTGAGCTCCCTGCGCTATACCGCAGGTTCCCACTAGCTATCTGTTTTACACATGGCAATGCACAAACGTCAATCCCAGTCTCCCAGTTCATCCCACCCTCCCTCCCCAACCCCCACCATGTCCACACGTCTGTTCCCTATGTCTGCATCTCTATTCCTGCCCTGTAAATAGGTTCATCTGTACCATTTTTCTAGATTCCACAGACGTGCGTGTGTGTGTGTGTGTGTATATATATATATATATGTATATATATATAAAACACCATTCACAAAAACAAACTTAAAATGGATTAAAGACCTAAATGTAAGACCGAACACTATAAAACTCTTACAGGAAAACATAGGAAGAACACTCTTTGACAAATCACAGCAAGATCTTTTTTGTACATAAATTTTTGTGTGAGCATATTCTTCTTGGGTATATACCTAAGGGCAGAATTGCTGGGTCATATGGAAACTTTGTTTACCTTTTTGAGGAGCTGCCAGACTGTTTTTCAAAGCAACTGCACTATTTTACATTCCCACCCAGCAGAGTACAGTAGTTCCATTTTCTCCACATCCTCGCCAACACTTTTGATTATGTCTTTTTTTTTAATTAATTTATTTTTTGGCTGTGTTGGGTCTTCATTGCTGCACACGGGCTTTCTCTAGTTGTGGTAAGCGGGGGCTACTCTTCATTGCAGTGCGCGGGCTTCTCTTTTTGGTGGCTTCTCGTTGCAGAGCACGGTCTCTACGCACATGGGCTTCAGTAGTAGTGGCACGCAGGCTCAGTAGTTGTGGCTCGTGGGCTCTAGAGCTCAGGCTCTAGAGCGCAGGCTCAGTAGTTGTGGAACAGGGGCTTAGTTGCTCCGTGGCATGTGGGATCTTCCCAGGCAAGGGCTTGAACTCGTGTCCCCTGCCTTGACAAGTGGATTCTTAACCACTGCGCCACCAGGGATGTCCCATCGATTATGTCTTTTTGATTACAGCATCCTATGGATGTAAAGTTCTATCTCATTGTGGGTTTAATTTACATGTCTTTGATTGCTATTGATGTTGAACATCTTTTCATGTGCATGTTGGCCATTATATATCTTTGGAAAAATGTCTATTAAGATATTTTGTTCATTTTTAAATGGGTTGTCTTTTTGTTGAGTGGTAAGAGTTCTTTATATATTTTGGTTACTCAACCTTTATCAGATATATGATATTTTCTTTCAGTGGTTTGTCTTCACTTTCTATATCTTCTTTGGAAAAATGTCTATTAAGATATTTTGTTCATTTTTAAATGGGTTGTCTTTTTGTTGAGTGGTAAGAGTTCTTTATATATTTTGGTTACTCAACCTTTATCAGATATATGATATTTTCTTTCAGTGGTTTGTCTTCACTTTCTTGGTGGTGTCTTTGCAGCACAAAAGTTTTAAAATTTGATGAAGTCCACTTATTTTTCCTTTGGTTGCTTGTGCTTTTGGTATCATATCTAAGAAAACAGTGCCTAATCTAAGGTCACAGGGATTTATGTTTATTTTTTTCCTAAGACTTCTATGGTTTTGGCCCTTATATTTAGGTCTCTAACCTATTTTCAGTTAATTTTTAGAAATTTAATATGGTGTGAGGTAGGGGTCTAATTTCATTCTTTTGCATGTGAATGTCTTGTCCCCATAGCATTTGCTGAGAGGCTGGATGACTTTTAAGGCTCCTTCTGACTGAAGATTCTATGATGCTTTGTAGTATATTGATTTCTGTTATTGTCCAAATAGGTGGACAGTCAAGATTGCAAATGATGGCCATCCTTTTCCCAAGAATACATTGTGTCTAAAAACAGGGATAGCCATTAGTCTTTTATCAGTTTGTTCTAGATTTCTCAGTTGCTTTAAAGTCTATCCTCCTTTGACTTTTATGATACTGGTTTGCTTCTGGTCTTCTTTGACCAGCACAGTTTTCTTTTCTTCCTATTTTTACACATAAGTACACATACCCCTCCAGTTTTTTTGGTATGGGAACTGTTCATGCAATTTTAATTAGCTTTGTCATTTAGGTAGCTCAGAGTTTCTTCTCAAGCCTAACTACAGTCTAATAAAAATTTCTTATGAATATGCCAACAACACCTAGAACTTAACATGTGAAAAATAGGTGTTCAGTCTTCCCTTAACCATAAGCCCTCCCAGTTTTCCTCATTGTCTTCTCTTAGTATCTTAAACCAACCTTCAAGTTTTCCAACTCCCCACTCCCCATTCATTATTAAATGTTGCTGATCATTGCATGGTAAAAGCCCTTGGACCCATCCTTTCCTTTCTATAGCTATAGCTGTCTTCTGGCTGATTTCCCAGACCCTAGTTTCTCTCTTTTAGGTCCTTACTCAAGTGCTTGGAATAATCCTCCTCAGACACCCTTCTGATTAAATCATTTCCCTGATCCTAGACCCACAGTATTAAATTTATATGACACAAGTTAACATTTAACCCACTGCTACTTTCCTTATCTCTTGTTACTTCCCTTAATGGATTTGGTAGTTAACCTTATTTATTCTTTGTTCTTATTTCTTTGTTCTCATCTTTTTCTCATTGCACACAGTCCTCTTTTCTCCTAGTGTGCCTTTGCTTCTATTCTGAATCTCACTCCCTTCAATGATTGATCCCATCTGATTCCTCTCCCTTTTTTTTTTTGCATTCTTTCAATACTTAGACATTTAGTTTGTCTAGTAATAAGATCTATAGTACCCTGTTCCTTTTTTGCTGTTTGCTTTGGATATACTACTTTTTAAAAGCATCGTTTCATGTGGGAACCATTGTTTCCATTTCATTTATGGTTCTCCTCCCTTCCTACCTACAGCACAGAGTCCTGAACATAATAGTGGTCCAATAAATCTTCTTGGCTGACAGATCTATAAAAGTTTTGGGGGCAGATGTGTGATGTTTAGCATCATCATCATTTTTCAATTTTAGAAATGCAAAATAATGCCTTTTGTGCCATTATTTGGCTTTAATTTTTTATATTTTGTTTTATGCCAAGTTTTGAGAACAGTCTTCTCAGTACAGTTAAATGAAGTTCAACAATGTATTACTACAGATATTAAATCTAGTTTATTGAGCAGTAACCACCCGATATATCAGATTCTCTCAAGGGAAAGGTTAGCTTCTTAGATGCTGGCTAGGCATTTGTTCAAAGTGCATTATAGCCTTAAAGCTAGGACCATTTAAGATATTACGATCCTTGACAGTTTAGTAGCAAAATAGTCACCAGCACCCAGAATAGGAGTAGTGACCTGCTTGCTTTCTTCTACTGTCTGAAGTTGTGCTTCTGTTGCTGGCCTCCTCTTAAAAAGAAGCATTTCTTCTAACTTCCATGTCACCCAAAGTCAGTATCAAGAGGGAAAAAAGGATTGTTGGGGTGGAGCTCGGCTGAGAGAGGATACAGGCAAGAGGACAGCTCCCAGGCCCAGTGGCTGGCTGTCTCACTCCTTGCCTGCCCACCCACCATCTCTCTCACCTCAGGAGCAGAGAGTTGACTTGAAGATAGTCCTCAGTTCATAGCCCCTGAATAACATCACCAGTGCAAGGTTGCTTTCTTATTTCGTTACTTTCTTTTTAACCCTTTACCTTCACTCCACATGCCCATTCCTTTCTCCGTTCACGTGCACCCACTCTAATGTGTTTGTTTTATGTCCTTATACCTACATATTTGCTTGAAAGATATGTAGTATAATTATAGTGTGTCTTTAGCTTACATATGGTATTTGCTTATTTTTTTTCAATGCTGTGCTTTTCAAGATGTTCATATTGCTGTAGGTATATCTAAAGTGTTTTCTAAAAGCTATGTGGAATTTCATATTGGTATCTACTCCATTTTGATTCTACATTCTAACAGTTACAGAGATCAAAGTTACTTCAGGCTCCCTGCTACAACATCATCACAGTGAACATTCTCACACAGGTCTGTAGAGTCTAGAGTTTGAAATAGGATACAGACAGCCTTATTTGAGAATTTCTCTGGAATTTATCCACCAGTATAGGATCACTGGATAATAGGACATAGCTTTAATGTCACAATGCATGAGATTTCTTGCCTCCCCACATCTTTGACAGTACCTACTATTACCCACCATTCTAATTTTTGCCCTTCTGATAGGTATAAGTGCTAGCTCATTGTTTTAATTAGTATTTTTCTCGTTGGTTTTATTTTGATCATCTCTTTATGTACTTGTTAACCATTTGAACTTCTCTTTCTGTGAGTTTCCTACTCATATCTTTTGGCCATTTTTCTATTGGGTTTCCTCTGATGTTCATATCAAATTGTAGGAATTCCTTGTCTATGCTAGAGATTTAATCAGTTGTCAATTTTAGACGTTGCAGAAGCTTTTCCTTGCTTGTCATCTATCTTAACCCTGTTCATGGTATTCTTTATTGAACAGAAATCCATAATTTTATTGAAGTCAAATCCAACAGTTTTTACTGTGTAGTTTGTATTTTTAGAGCCTGAGTCGAGAAGTCTTTCTGCTCCTTAGTGTTTTCTGTCAGTGGATTATCCACACAAGCCTGTTTACATGGCCTTTTGAAGAGAAGTCTTTCCTTTCTTTCTCACCTGTGACTTGGAGGAGGCTTGACGCTGTTAATGTTTGGCTGCCCCTGATGGAGGAAAAAAATGTGAGAAAACTGATGCACACGCCTTTCTCTACGCCCTGCACTTCCACTCACAGGACTGAGCACCTGTGACCCTGTTTGTACTACATGAATCCTGTCTGCTCAGCTACAGCTGATTGGAAAGTGCTGCATCCCTACCCAAGCTGAGTAGGTATGCAGGGAATTTGGAATTATGACCAGTCTCTGCTGGCCCCTTGAAGGACATGCAGATTGAGGGGTTTGGGGGTGAACATCTTCCTTTATGTTCACAGAGAAGCTAGAGAAATGCTGGCAGAGAAATGAGAATGAGGAAGATATGCACAGAGGAACAGAGAAAAAAGCCCTCTGGCCCCACAGAGAGGGAGAACGATTGAAGTAGAAAGTGAGAGTAGCTGTCTTGTATCCTGATGGCTTTCCAGTTTCTGATTGTGTTCTCTTCTGTCTGAGATCAGATTGCATTTCCGTACGTGTATTAGTTAGGGATGGCTAACTACTCTAACAGATAGACTCCAAAGTGTATAATGGCCCTAACACAATAGAAGTTTATTTCTCACTCACATAAACAGGTCCAGATGGTTCTAAGTTGGTGAGGTGGGGGCAGTGGAGGGCTCTGTGCCACACAGTTGCTCAGGAACTCGGGCTGATGGAGGCTCTGCCATTTTCAACACATGACTTCCAATGTCTCCGTAGGTGTTAGCATCCAGCCTGCAGAAAGGAAATGAACATGGAGTTCAATACATGGGACGTTGTATAGGCCAGGCCTTGAACTAGCACCTGTCATTCACATTGCTTTGTCTGGAACTCAGTCACACGGCCACATTTAAGTGTATGGAAGCTGAAAAATGTTATCCACCTGTGGACCCAAAAGGAAGAGAAAATGGGTTTGGTGAACAGCTAGAGATTGCCACATCATATTTATTATATGTGTGATACTCTTGTGATGCCTCTGTATTCTTATAATCAAGTTCCCGTTTTGTCTTAAACTTGTTTGAGTGGACTTCTGTTATGTATCTCAGTGCGTGAGCTGTTTTCCTAATAGCCATATTTAAAATAGTAGAAGTAATAAAGACTGATTAATTTATTTTCTCAGGGAAGTTGGGTCGATTTCCACCTATGATGCATCATCACCAGGCACCCTCAGATGGCCAGACCTCTGGGGCTCGCTTCCAGAGGTCTCACCTTGCAGAGGCCTTTGCAAAGGCTAAAGGACCAGGTGGAGGCACTGGAGGAGGAGGTAGTGGAAGAGGCCTGATGGGGCAGATTATTCCAATCTACGGTTTTGGGATTTTTTTATATATACTCTACATTTTATTTAAGGTAAGTGGAGTCATCCTGATCATATTACATCCATGAAAATCCAGTATCATCATAATAAAAATCATTGTCAGCATTAAAACCCTTTATAGTTCATAACCCTTTTTCAAATCTATCATCTCTTTAAATCTTGCCTCCTCTTTATGAGGTAGCTAGGATAGCTGTCACGTATCTCAGTTTTACAGGTGAGAAAATCTTCACTCAGAACCTAAACAATTTGCCCCAGAATTCACAACTAAAAATGCAGAACCAGGACTTGAACCTGAATCTTCTAGTTCCTAATCCACTGAGCAATAAAGTTCAAAGCCTACCCTCCCCCAACCCTGCCCCAATTTTTTCTTGATTGGTCATCTTTGCAAACTGTAAAGGCATAAAGATGTTCTAGGAAGAACTTTATCATGAGGATTGGCATAATGATTTCCAGGTAGCCACTGTGAGGCCAAATAATGACTGTACCAACACCACTTTTTCCTCCTTTTACCCCCAGGAGTATGAGGTGCTGTTTTTAACATCAGTTGTAGTAATTCTCCCGAAACAGAACTGCCACGTCCTGAAACTAAGCCTGATATTTCCCAGCTCTGGGGAGATATGATTTGGGTCCTTTTAAAAGTAGACTCCCAGGGCTTCCCTGGTGGCACAGTGGTTGCGCGTCCGCCTGCCGATGCAGGGGAACCGGGTTCGCGCCCCGGTCTGGGAGGATCCCACATGCC
>NC_041229.1:62870604-62874992 GCF_002837175.3 Physeter macrocephalus | reverse complement strand
AGGACCCCACATGCCGCGGAGCGGCTGGGCCCGTGAGCCATGGCCGCTGAGCCTGCGCGTCCGGAGCCTGTGCTCCGCAACGGGAGAGGCCACAACAGAGGGAGGCCCGCATACCACAAAAAAAAAATAAAAATTAAAAATTAAAAGTAGACTCCCAGTTAAGTTCTACCTCCAGGCAGACTTTGGCCAGCCATGGGCCTGGGCCTGGGCACTGTAAGTAGAGGCAGGAGGCTGCCCTCCTAGCTAGAGTAAGAGGTGACTTCGTTCTTGCCTAGGAATTCTGCAGGCAGCCCAGGTTGAGTCTTGGATGAGCATGGGCGAGGCAGATGGCTTGTGAAGAGATTTTTTTCATGTGCCTTGACCTTGATAATTTTTTACTTGGAAACCTTCTGTTGGCTTTTTTTTTTTTTGAGATGTTCCTCTAATGTTGCTATTTGATTTGATTTTCTCCCAACCTTTTTTTTTTTCCCCATTTAATATGAGGGGTTCCATGACTTTGAGGTTCTGAGCTGCTGTTGATGTACTGTACCTCCTTCAATTCTCAGCTCTCAAAGGGGAAAAGTACTGCAGAGGATCGGAAGTGCTCTACTGCCACACCTGGAAGCACCCACAGGAAAATTAGTAAGTGCCCCTTTCAGTATATTTATAAGTTTCATTGAGTCAGAGAGCTGTAATACAGCCAGAGGGACAATCTGTGGATATGTCTTAAAAGCATTTCTCAAAAGTTGTCCCAGATTAATCTGATGCTGATTTTTACCTTAGCTCTGGGAATTCTCAAGTTTCCATATTGATGTTGGGCTTTTGAGGGAAAGATAGTTATAAAAAGTATACAACCACCAGTTCACTTTTTTATATATTAGCAGATTAATATTTTACACTCGGAATGGGTTATTTCTCATTTCTAGACTTCAGAATATTGGTAGCAAATTTCTTTATTTCACATAGAGGAAAACTGAGGCAGTGAGATCAAGTCATTGTCAAAGTCAGTTATTAGATCTAGGGACAGAGTTTAACACTTCTGACTCTTGAAACATGATCATCAAATATTTACCGACCAATTAGAATATTCTGTGCTCTCTGGAAAAATGAAATATATATGGCATGGCTCTTCCCTCTGAGGACTTATAGTCTAGGATGAATGTCAGGGAAAAATAACTTGTGAAAAGTTTACTGCCTAGAAGGAAGGGACTTGGCGAAAGCCTTCTGGGAAATCGCACCTAGCTGTGTATGAAGGAGGGCCTTATTAGATAGGGTGCTTGAGTAAGATGCAGTCTGACAGAGGGCAGCTGTGGGAAAGAAGGCATGAAGAGTAGGTAGGATAAGCTGTGTTGAAGGCCAAACTATCCTGTGCATACTGAAGCCTCATCGGAGGTTTTTAAAAGAAAGACATCAGCAAAATGACTGTGATCCCTGCTGTATTCTTTTTTTTTGAATTTTTGTATTCTTAATTGAAATAGTGTCTTACCAAAAGTGATTGTAAATGCATCATGAAATTGGTTTTAAAGACTTGTGAGCTAAAGAGTAGCAAATTCTGTATCCTGTCACATAATGCATTTAAAACAGAAAGAAGTAAATAAAAGGAATTCCTAAGAGCAGCTGTTTTATAATGTAGTAGCAATTATATCAACTTCTTATGCTTCAATTTTGAATCATACAGAAAATAAAAATAACCTAAGCATTTATGTGACACAGATGTTAATTGCATGCATAAAAATTTGTTGTACAAGTACTAAAAAGCCTTTGAAATATTACATTTTATAGTGACCCTGTAAATATATCTGCGTACAATGATACTCGGGTGTGAAACAGAGTAACTAGATTATCTACATAATGAGCAACATTTTATTTTCCTATTACTTTAAAGTTCATTTCATGTACTGATTGAGTGATTGATTTTTTATGTTCTACTTTTAGGGTCTTAACATTACTTTCAGTAGTTGTGGTCCTTTCTGACCCTTGTTGAGAAAGCTGCTTCTGGGAGATAGGGTTATACCACTCACCCCAGAGGATGGAAGTAGAAAACCTTGGGCAGGAAGGTCTCAGCCCTAGTTCAAGACTTCTTCTATTGAGGAATAGTAACTTTTATACTGTTATCTTCCATATAAGTTTTCAGATCCTAGGGACAGGTGAAATATTGTTCATTTCAGGGTCTTAACACCTTTTCTGAAGTCCTTTACCAGATTTGGTACTTTATCCTCAAGTATCATTTGAATTAGAAAGGAGTTATCTTCATTCCTTCTTGGCTGACTGTGTAGGGCTATGTTTTTCACTCCTAGGTATTTTCTTTGGCTGGTCCTGCTATATTTCTGTGTGTGAGAGAGTGATTTATTCATCACTTTCTAAACGTGTATCCTTTAGATCTTGGTGTCTAGACCTCAGTACCCTTTGTGTCCTGATTGGATTAGCTGAATCTCAGGACCAGCCTGACTCTCAGGACCAGCCTGGATTACTGTAGAGCGTCACAGCCAGCCATGTTTCAGACAAGGGCTTAGGGAGTTGTACATGATGGTTCTTAGATTGATGCTTATTTTTCAGCCAATTTTGAGCTTGTTCAACTACAAGAAAAACTGAAGGAGACAGAGGAAGCCATGGAAAAACTAATCAACAGAGTGGGGCCTAATGGTGAGAGGTACGTTTTCTCATAACAGAGATCAGACTGTTTCCCATTTAGAGAGTCAATTCAAAATTTTGTTTTTCTTTGATTTCTGTCCCACTTGCTTTCATTGTTATCATATTTGTCACTTACATATTATTTTTCACTGAACATTTCCATTTTCACACTTTCAAGCAGTTTCATTTTCAAGAATATATGTTCCATGTTTTGCAACATTATTGTGAGAGTGAGTAAATTTGTGAGCAGATACTACAGGCTAAAATAACTGGGTTTTAAGGAAGACAATACCCTAGCTGTCTAAAAAAAGGCAGCATTTTAAGTAAAACCAGATGATTAAATATTGTGGTTTCTGTTTGAGGCAAAATGAGGGAAGAGAGCAGGTACTATCAGAGTACGCATTTGTTTTGTGTTGACTGTTCCAGAACAGAACTAGACATGTAAAGTAGGTGTCAGGAGCCAAACTAGCCCTTTAGGATGCTCTGCAGCGAAAACACACTCCTCTTGCTACAGGGCTGGCTGAGGATCTGAAAAGGTGGCTTCAGGGAGTTGATGGAAGTGGGCATCATCTAAGAAAACGTGGGTGTAGGAAGGCCAGGGAGGAGAAACCAGAATGTGAGATTGAGAACAAAGAGGGATTCGGTTCGCACTAGGCCTTCTGACAAGAATGGAGGAAGCACTGGGGGTGAGCGGTGAAATCCCATGCAGGAAGATGTATTGAAAGGTCCCTCCTATAGACCCGTGGGCTCAGTGTGGATTCTTTGCCCCAGAAAACTGCTCTACCTTCGCCCCTTCTGTTTGCCATCCTTGTGCTACTAGTGTCCCATACTGTTTTCCCTGCTTCCTGGCTCCTGCCCTGCCCATCTCTGGCCGGATAGGAGAAGAGTAAACATCCTCGAATTGAAGTCCCTTGGCTTGGCTTTTCCCTGCAAAGTCTACATTGCTGCTGAAATGACATTTATGAGGGTGAACCTTGCCTATCTGGGCCCATGACCCTTGACCTTCTTTTGGTCCAGAGAGCAGAGTGACTATCTGGACTTCTCCAGAGTGGTAGAGATAGGTGTACATATCTATACATGAGTATATCTCTGTGAGTGGATAATACTATTTGGCATTATTGAGCACTTACTAAGAACAAAGCTCTAAGCTAATGCTTTATATACATCATCTAACGTTTGACTGTTTTGTATGAGTGTGACTAAACCAATTTGTGCAGCTATACTTTTCTGGCATTTTCTGCCCTTATCCTGTACCATTCACAGTCTGGGTGGGGAAGTACCAGACTTCTATAGACCCTTGTGCCTCAGAAAATATCTGTACCCTGGCCCTGGTCTATTTGAAGCCCTAGGCCACACCTAAGTGTCAGGAAAACTATAGGTGAGTATCTGTGGGCAGGGCCTCCCACCTGGGAGATCCAACCCTGGGCTTTGGGCTAAGAAACCATGTGAAGATATTTTCTCACTATTCTTCACTGCTATTCAGACTCCCTTAGCTCAAACCAAATAACCCCACCACGCATACCATTTGTCCATTGCCGAAGCCAGGGGTGCAGTACTGTGACCCCTAACTACTGTCTGTCCTCCTTGTGCCAGCTAGGGTTGCTGTTCCACGTTTTTTTGTTTGTTTGTTTGTTTGGTTTGGTTGGGGTGTGTTTTTTTTTTTTTTTTTTTTTTTGAGGTACGCGGGCCTCTCACTGTTGTGGCCTCTCCCGTTGCGGAGCACGGGCTCCGGATTCGCAGGCTCAGCGGCCATGGCTCACGGGCCCAGCCGCTCCGCG
>NC_041229.1:62858877-62870233 GCF_002837175.3 Physeter macrocephalus | reverse complement strand
GGCTCACGGGCCCAGCCGCTCCGCGGCATGTGGGATCCTCCCGGACCGGGGCACGAACCCGTGTCCCCTGCATCGGCAGGCAGACTCTCAACCACTGTGCCACCAGGGAAGCCCTGCTCCACGTTTTATGTGCGAAGGCAGAGGAGTTGTGTGTCACCACCATCACCGCCCCTGGAGCTGCGCCATCCCATTGTTTCTGGGACAGCGGGTCCTAGCTCAGGTTATATACTCCTAGTAAGTTGCTGGAGTGTGGGCTCTTTGAGAACATGCTGAGGCCACTGCCACACGGCAATGATTGTGTAAAATATTTTCCACAGTACCTCTCAGGAACCAGGGAGCAGCTCTCCTTCCACTCAAGAGAGCATAGCTTGTGTCTGTCTTTCCCAGATGTCTCATTTTCCAGTCTATAAGGAGGTGACCTTCTCTCTGAAACTCCTTAATCTAAAACATTTTATCCTTACAGGTAGGCTCTATGGGACTTCCACCTTCAAAACTGCAAGGGCTAGGTAGCTGCATGTTTTACATTCTTTTCCTTTTTATACTTAAAGACTTTAACCTTAGTTTCTGTGGCATTTGTTCTTTTACAAGTCTGTGCTTCTTGGATTATTAGAAGAGCCCAAAATACCCCAGTATTTTTTCTGTCAGATAAGATTTTATCACATTGCCAGGCTTCTGGAGGTCAAGGAGAAGATTTAAGACAAAGAAGACATGTTCATTTGCAGCCTTCTAAGTCCATTTATATAATATCACTCCATAACTGTAAGATTTTGCTTAAAATTCCCAAAATATGCTCTTTCTGATACTTCATCTTAATGCTTATGTAAGAATCAAAATATGGGAAAGGTTTTTAATACTATCTAACAAAACTTTTCAGACAGCTTTCACCTGTGAGCGATATAAGTCTGCACACATTTTTAAATAATTAAGCCTCCTGGAAGGTTGGTATTGTGCCATGTTATGTCTGATATTAAGCAGACTCTCTAGCCCAAGGACACAAAGACTAAGGAAAGGATCTAGGAATCAGAATCAAGGTGTCCTCATTTTTGTCCTTGTGATCAGTGAAAGTTCCTTCTTGGAGCAGCATGTCCCACTGTAATTATTTACCTAGAAGCGTGGAATGGCCCAAGAGGAGAAATGAGGGTGCAGCCTCTGGCAGCAAACACCTTGGCAGGCATGTTGAGCATGTATGTGGGACCACAGATTTCTGGCAGGCATTGTGGGGTTGTAAAGTCTGAGGACAGGCTTAGTCTCTTTTGTTCACTGTGTTCACATAGTAGGTACTAAGTAAATACCATTGAAAAAGAGTAGATATTCACTTTTGATGCAAGCATCTGTACTTATTACCATGATAGAAGAGTAAATCATGGCCATTCCCTGTTGAGAGCCTTCTCTTCATTTGCTGACCTCTATATTCAGGGTCCTACTGGACATGTCTCATAGATAGCTACTCTTATCCTCGTCAAACAGTAAATGTCCCCTGAGTGAATGAACATCCAAAATGGAACTCATCATCTACCCCCAGATGAACCTATTCTACCTTTAATGTTCCCCATCTCAGCAAATGGCTCCTCCATCTACTTAGTTGCCCAAAGCAGAAATTAGATGTCATCTTTGATTCACCTTTTCCTTCACTTCCCATATCTCATTAATCACCATGTCTCGTTATTTCTTCCTAATTAATAAGTCTGTCTCCCTGTAAAACACTCTAAACTCTACTAGGGCAGGGATTATCCTTCTTATTCCCAGAGCCTAGCACAAGCCAGTAGTAGGCTTTAGAAAAGTATTTATTGAAATGGAAGAATGAGTAAGTGAGTGAGTAGAGAATGCCTTTATTTTTGACATAGGTCAGAACTGTCTCATGTGGTTTCTTTTCCTCTAATTTGCCTCCTTTCAATTCACTTTCTGCTTTCCAAACCAGTGGATTACGTCTTTAGTTTTAACCCTTCAATAGGTCCCTGTTGCTCTTGATAAAGAGTAGAATCTTTAACATGACTTACATGGTCCTAGGTGACGTGGCTCTGCATACCTCAATTGCTTTATCTTTCTCCATTACTCTCTCTCTGTGTCTGTGGTCCAGCTACACTGACTGCTTGCTGTTCCTCTGAAGTACCTGGGCACTTTCGCTTCTAGGATTTTGCATATACTTTTTTGCTTTGCTTGGATGTTGCCCCCGACCACCTCCCCACACACACTTGTTTTAACTCGTGTTTGTCTTAGAGGTCTCAACTTAGACATCATTTCCTCTGAGAGTCTTTCCCTGAACCCACAACTTGGTTAGGTGTTCCTCCCATATCCTCCCTTGGCCACCTCTGTTTGCTGGATAATGTAAGCATCATATTACTTCCTTATCTTCTGTTAACTTTTCTGTCTTCCCTAATGTCCTGTAACCTTATTGAGGACAGGGAATTTTCATTGTTCAAACTTGCATTCCTAGAGCTGGCTCATTGTTCAAATTTCGTTCCTAGTGCTGGCACATCGACAGTGTCTATACATGTTGAAAGAATGTATGAGGTAGATGTAAAGAAAGTAGTTTAAAGCAGGCATTTTCAGCAATAATAAGAATATCTTTGGTACCTATTTTGATTCGTTCTGCACAGCCCTCTATGGTTGTCAATAGCAATTATTTTCTCCTTAAGGAACTGCATCTCAGAGAGAAAAAGTGTGCTCTGGGAACATGTATTGGTTTTCTGTGGCTGCCATAACAAATTATCCCCAACTTAATGTCTTAAAACAATACATGTTGTTGGGCTTCCCTGGTGGCGCAGTGGTTGAGGGTCTGCCTGCCAATGCAGGGGACACGGGTTCGTGCCCCGATCCTGGAGGATCCCACGTGCCGCGGAGTGGCTGGGCCCGTCAACCATGGCCGCTGAGCCTGCGTGTCCAGAGCCCGTGCTTCGCAACGGGAGAGGCCACAGCAGTGAGAGGCCCGCGTACCGCAAAAAAAAAAAAAGAAAAAATACACGTTGTTATCTTATAGGTCTGTATGTTAGAAGTCCTACACTGGGCTAAAATCAAGGTGTTTGCCAGACTGCATTCCCTTCTGGAGGCTCTGGGGTAAAATCTGTTTCCTTACCTTTTTCAGATTTTAGAAGCTGCCCACATTCCTTGGCTCATGGACCTTTTCCTCCACTTTCAAAGCCAGCAACAGTGGGTTGAGACTTTCGTACATTACATTATTACTTTGGCCTCTTCTGCCTCCCCCTTCTACTTTTAAGGACCCTCATAAATACATTGTGTCCTCCCAGATAATCCAGGATAATCTGTTTTAAGGCCAGCTGATTTGCAACCTTTATTCCATTTGCAACCTGAAGTCCCCTTATGTATAAGGTAATATCATTATAGGTTCCAGGGACTAGGATGTGGACATATTTGGGGGGTGGTGAGGAGACATTATTCTGCCTACCACAGAAGGTCTCAAGAAAAAGAGAGAATTTAAATAAGCCTTACAGGATGGAAGGATTCCCTCTGGCAGAGTTGGGGGGAAAGTGTTCCAGAGGGAGAGAGTGGCAGAAGCAGCAAACAAGGTGAGGGGTCAGGCATGGTTTTTGGAATAGCAAGTAGTTCGAAGTGACGGGAGTAGGGAACACCAGGGCTGTGGTAAATGGTCAGGGAGGTAACTAATGGGAGAAAAAACTAGAAAAGTAAACTGGGGGCAGACTGGAATGCCCTGAATGGTAGGCTGAGAAGTTGGAATTTATTGTCTTTACAGTGGAGTGCCTCTGAAGGCTTTTGAAAAGAAATAGCATAATCTGCTGTGCTTTAGAAAAATAACTCATGTTTAGGGTGGCTGTATGCTAGGATATTGAAAAAGTTCTAGCAAAAGTGATAAATAGGCCAGTGAGAGTAGAAAAGAGGTGGCGGGGGGCGCAAATTAACGGGATTTCAAGGAGGAAAAAAGAATCACAGGATGTATCAGCATTCCTTGGTTGCAAGCAGACAACTCTGGGTAGCAAAAATTTGTTTTTTGGGGGGGTGCGGCCGAATTTATTGGAAGAGTATGGGGTCACTTACAGCATCAAAAGAATAGCTGAAGATCTAAGTTTCAGGAAGAGTGGGAACCAGAGCAGCTCTAGGGATTTAGGAGCAGGAGCAAATAGACAGTCTCTTCAAGGACTGCTGCCAGGATGAATTAACATGAAAAACGTTCAGTTCAGGCTTCACTGTGTTCAAGATCCAGTTTTCGGAGAAAGTATAGTTGGCCCAACTGTATATATCACTGAATCAATCACTGCAGCCAAGGGGATGGAGTGTGATGATAGGCCATGGGCCACGTGGCCACTCTAGAAGGAGAAGTGAGGGGCTGGATTCCTTCAACCTCTGCACTGTGAGCAGAAGAGGGGTTGGTTTTCCAAAGGAAAACTAGATAAGAGAAATGAAGGAGAAGAGATGGATGATTTGGAGACTTATAGCCCAAACTGGGAGGAAGATTATGGCATCAACCAAAATAAAAACATAGAAGAATGAAGATAAGGCTTTGGAATAGGGATCATAAGTTCAGCTTTGAGTATGGTTGAAGTGCCATCAGAACATCCATGTATGGTATACAACAACAATAGGAAATTTGGGTATTGAGGTCAGAACAGAGGACACAAGTTCAGAAGTCACTTGGCTGGGCGTAAGAGGTAAGGGCCATGCGGGAAAGATGAGATCACCAAATCCTTACTGTGTGGCAGTTGCCGGCATTCTTTTGCTAGTTTGGTTTCCGTTCTCATCATGAATGGTGTTGGAAGAAACTGTTTCATTCTTCTCTCTGTGTTTAACTCTTGGACTCAGAGCTTGATGATTCCTCTGGATTTACAGTAATAGCATTCAAAAGTCTGAGTTATCTCCCAACTTAACAGTTTATTTTTCTAACATCTTGGAATCGGCCATAGCCAGCCTCACCTAGCTCACCTGTTCATGAGGCTGCTCATGGTCCTGGGCCAGCTAGGACATGGTTTTGAAGGGTGAGTTTAAGTTTAACTTTATTATATTGACAAGGCCGCCAAGTAGAAATGCCCAGGAGGTAACTGGAGTTATGAGACTGGCCTCTGTGTGAAAAGTCAAGATTAGAGGTAGAGATTGGGCATCGTCTGTGTAGAGGTGATGGTTTAATCTTTATAATTGGGTCAGCTTCCTGAGGGCATGCCTGTAGGAGTGGAGAAACAAGAGTCCTAGGATTGAGCCTTCAGGAAAACCATGTTTTAGGATGTGGGAGTAGGAAAGTGAGCCAGGATCAAAGATACAAGGAATGGTTAAATAAGTGGGAGGAATACAAATGCCAAGGGAGGAGGACATTTCAAGGAGAGGAGGATGGTCCATAGTACAGAAAAGTCAAGAAGAATGAAATGTGAGAAAAAAGACTTTTGGACTTTAAAGTGGTCACTGGGGAATTCCCTGGGCAGTCCAGTGGTTACAACTCTGCACTTCCACTGCAGGGGGTATGGGTTCGATCCCTGGTCGGGGAACTAAGATCCCACATGCTGCACAGCAAAAAAAAAAAAAAAAGTGGTCACTGATCATTGATTTTCACAAGTTTTGGTAAAATGATGGAGTGGAAGCCAGATTACAGAGAGGTAGAAGAAACACATCTAACACATCTATTGAGCACTTAAAATGTTCATGGCCCTGTGCCTGTACACTGTGCCTGTTGTGAACTTATCACTGCCCTCCAGGAGTATCAAACCAAGTTGAGACAATGAGAAATCCATGAAAGTCTTCATTGCAATAAATTCAGAAGATGTAAGGTGGACCACGATTAGTTACCTAATGTATGATATGGACACTGAGGACACCTGAGGACACTTTAGTTTGGAATTCTCTAAGAAAGCTTCTCTTGTCTGTTTCTGCTTCTCTTAGCCTACCCATCCCCCTTTTATTTAAAGGTTCCGATTTTCCATGAGTTAGGAAACAAAGTTAAGACTGTTTCCTTCAGTAAAAATCAGAATGTACTAAGTACAGTCCAGAGAAGTAACGTGTGCAGGATGTTGTGATAATCACATAGGCTCTTTTAGCTCTTTTAGTGACCTAGCTGCCCCAGAAGCCTCCCGCAAAGTGAGTTGTTGTAACAGTAGGAATTAGGGATTATAGAATACATGAGTAGTTAGGGTGAGTCAGCACTCCTGTACTGATGGGAAAGAGTAAAGCAGCTGTTCAGCTTCATGTAGAACAGACAGGCTTCTTCAGTTCATGGCTTTGAGGCCATTTATTGTAGAAAAAGTGGAGCTCGTGGGGCTTTTGTTTTCCTCCCACTGAGGTCTGTAGAAATGTTGCATCTCCATTTTCCTCAGTTGCCATCTTAATGTTGGCGGGAGAAGCGGTTTTTTCTTCTTCCCTATTAGTCATTAAGGGTAACGTAATGTAGGTTAAATGTAAAAAGAAACATAGGCTCGTGGCTGGACTATTAGAAAGATTGATGGCACCTCCATGAGGCTGGTATAGAGTATATCATTTCTTCTTCATGAGTGTTATACTAACTTCGGGTGCTTTGGGTTTTTAAGAGGAGCATAAGTAGCCTCTGTTAAATCCTGCCACTAGATAAAACTGGTCCCAAAGCAGACAGTCCTCAGTCTTCTGAGTAGGGCCTTGCCTGCCTGCCAGTTCGATGCAGCGCTTCCCTCTCAAAGAGTCACACCATTATCCTTGAGCCTCATCTTACTTGTGTAGACATTTCCCCAGAGCCACACAGCTAAGTTAGGGGTCACACCCAGGTTTTCTGAACTGGGCAGCTTGAGCACTATGCTTCAAGAATTGCACCAGAATGCTGTCAGAAGGCAGGAGACTTTAGTTTTGGAGCTGACATTAACTGTGTGATAATGTATAGTTTCCCCTCCATGGGCCTCAGTTTCCCCAATTTCTCTGGTTTAGGTGATTTGTCAGAATGATCCAGCTCTGAAATTTTAGGATATATCTTTATTTCTGCACAAATAGATTCAGCCTGGTAATTCCAGGGTTGGCCTAGTAGCATATTTTTCCCTAGTTGAGGCAAATGGTCCAGCACATTTTCTTTTGATGACATTACTTCAGAGAAAAGTGGCTTGTTTGTAAATGGAATAATATAAGTAATGGTGAAATTGCTTGAGATTAGAGAATCAGGGCATTGAGGTGTACTGAAAGAACACTGAACTGAAGGCTAAGACATCTGGGGTCTTGTCCCAGTATTGACATTAAGTCATTCTGGGACCTTGGACAGTCACTTGATCTAATCTGGGCCTTAGTTTTCCCATTTTTAAAATCAAAACATTGAACTAACATCTCTAGTTCCCAGCTATGCAGTTCCAGGATCAGTTCCCAGAGTAATTATCTGTTGCTGTTGAACTTCCTGGAGTCCAGACAGATCACAGTGATGTTTATGTTCCTTGCCTAGGAGTATTTACCACTAACTGGCCGGATTGTCTGCCGTTTCTAAGCAGAGCACAGGCCGTGACTTCTGACCAAGAAAAACGATTGCTGCATCAGCTCCGAGAAATCACCAGGGTCATGAAAGAAGGAAAATTCATTGACAGACCCACTCCAGAGAAAGAAGCTGAGGAGGCCCCTTACATGGAGGACTGGGAAGGTAAACAGTGTCTTCTTATCTCTTTGTTAACCATCAGCCCAGAAAAGAGATCTTACAAAATTTTTAAAAGTCAGCTTTATTACTGAGGTATAATGTAGATACAATACAGTTCACCGATTTTAAGTGTGTAGTTGGATAAGTTTTCACAAATGTGTAGAGTTATATAATCATACCATAGCGATGATTTAGTCATGAAATTTCCATCATCTCAGAAAGTTCCCACCCCCTTTGCTGCTAATCCCCTCCTGCTCTGGCAACAGCTGAACTGCTTTCTGTCCCTAGAGTTTTACCTTTTCTATATAAATGGATCATACTGCACATGCTCTTTTGTTTCTGGCTTTGTTGATTTAGTATAACGCTTTTGAGCTTCATGTGTTGAGTGTTTTAGTAGTTCTCTCTCTCTTTTAATTGCTGAGTAGTGTTCTGTTGTCTGGATATAGTTTGTTTCTCCATTCGCCAGTTCAGGAACATTTGGGTGCCAGCTTTGAGCTATTATGAAGCAATCTACTATGAACTTTTGCGTACATGTTTTTGTTGGAACATAAATTTGTGTATATATCTAGGAGTGAGGTTTTGGCGTTTTATACATGTATGTTCAACTTTGTTAGAAACTGTCAATCTGCTCTCCAAAGTGGCTCTGCCATTTTGCCTTCCCACTGGAAATGTATGAGAATTGCAGTCCTCCACATCCTTGGTAACACTTGGTACCGTCAGTCTTTTTAATTTTAGCTATTCAAGTGAGTGTATAATGGTATCTAGCTTGCGACTTTAGTATGCATTTCCCCAATGACTAATGATGTTGAACATTTTTTCACACACTTATTTGCCATCTGTATATCTTTGGTGAAGTGTCTGTTCACATTGTTTGCCACTCTCTTTATTGAGTTGGTTGTGTTCTAGTTGCAAGGGTTTCTTCTATAGTCTGGATATAAGTTGTCATTTATGAATTTTGCAAATATTTTCTCCTAATCTGTGGCTTGCCTTTTTATTTTCTTAGTGACATCTTTTCAAAGAACAGAAGTTTTTTCATTTTGATGAAGTCCAATTTATCATTTTCTCTTTTATGACTCACTTTCTTTGTGTGCGTTTAAGAAATCTTTGCCTAACTCAAAGTTTGCCTAACTCCTCTGTTTTCTTCTAGAAATTGTATGGTTTTAGCTCTTACATTTAGGCCTGTGATCTATTTTTAGTTATTTATATATGGTGTGAGGTATCAGGACTGAGGTTAATATTTTTCCATATTGATATCCTATTGTTCCAGTTTATTTTGTTACATTTAATTACCTTGGTGTGTTGGTTGGAAATCAACCAACCTTCCCCCTTTGGAAAATGGAAAATCATTTGACCATGTATGTGTGGGTATATTCTGGACTTACTATTCTTTCTTTTTAATAAATTTATTTTATTTATTTATTTATTTATTTTTGGCTGCGTTGGGTCTTCGTTGCTGCACGCGGGCTTTCTCTAGTTGCGGCGAGCGGGAGCCACTCTTTGTTGTGGTGCAAGGGCTTCTCATTGCGGTGGCTTCCCCTGTTGCGGAGCAAGGGCTGTAGGTGCGCGGGCTTCAGTAGTTGTGGCTCACGGGCTCTAGAGCACAGGCTCAGCAGTTGTGGCACACGGGCTTAGTTGCTCCGCGGCATGTGGGATCTTCCCGGGCCGGGGCTCAAACCCATGTCCTCTGCATTGGCAGGCGGATTCTTAACCACTGCGCCACCAGGGAAGCCCCTGGACTTACTATTTTGTTTCACTGATCTTTGTGTCTATACTAACACCAGTGCCATAATGTCTTTATCACTGTGTCTTTATATTGTCTTGCAGTCAGGTAGCCCAAGTTCTTCAACTATGTTTTTTTCCAAAATTATTTTGGTAGTTCTAGGCACTTCACATTTTCATATAAATTTAGAATCAGTGTGTCACTTTCTACAAAAAAAAAAGCCTGATGGGATTTTAATTGGTATTATATTGAATCTTTAGATCAAGAAGTTGGATTCACTCTTATGTTGCTGGTGGGGATGTAAAATATACCCACACTGGAAAAAAGTTTGGCAGTTTCTTAAAAAACTAAATATGTAGCTACTGCACAGGCTTGCAGCTGTACTCCTGGACATTTATCCCAGGGAAATGGAAAGTTTTATGTTCAGATAAAACTTGTACGTGGATATTTATAGCAGCTTTATTTGTCATAGCCCCAAACTGGAAACAACCCAAACGTCCTTCAACAGGTGAATGGTTAAACACTGTGTTGGTATGTACATACTGTGAAGTACTACTCAGCAATAAAAAGGAATAGACTGTTGATACATGCAGCAGCTTGCATGAATTTCCAGATGATTATGCTGAATGAAAAAAAGCTAATTCCAAAAGGTTATATAATGTGCTTCTATTTATATAACATTCTTGAAATGGCAAAATTATAGAAATGGAGAACAAACTAGTAGTTGCCAGAGGTTAAGGAGGGAGTGGGAGCAGGAGGGAATGGGTGTGGCCAGAAAAGGGCAGCATAAGGGATCCTTGTGGTGATAGAAAAGCTCTGTATATTGACTGTATCAGTATTAATATCCTTGTTGTGATATTGTAGCATATAGTTTTGCAAGGTGTTATCATTAGAAGAAACTAGGTAAAGGGTACATGGGATTTCTGTATTATTTCTTATAACCAGATATGAATTTATGATTAACACAAAATAAAAAATTAGTTTAAAAAAGCAATGCAAGAAATTATAAGGGAAAGGATAGTGTTTTACATAGTGTACATAAAACTTTTCTGTAGATCAGAGACTGTCAAAAAGTTTTCAAAGCCAGCACCAAACCGGAAAAAGATTTGTAACAAACATGACTGATATCAGCAAAGAAGCTGATATCTTTAATATATAAAAAGTTCTACAACTAATTTAGAAAACACTGATATCCGCCTAGATATGCAGTGCACAAAAGAAAACAGTGCAACTGGCTACAAAACAGAAAAAAATTATTCCATACTCACTACTAATCAATGAAATGAAAATTGGAATTCTTTTTTTTCTTCCAAATTGCAAATCTTCATTATATAACCTTGTTCCCAAATAAGGTAAAGTTTTTATCATATTTATTTTCTACCTACTGCTTAGGTTTTATTGAAATTATGTAGAATTTTAGCTACAAGTGATGTTAGCTTTTACAGGTATTAGCCTTTTCTCTTTTAAGTATTTCTTAACAATGGCATTAAATTTCTAACCACATTATCAATGATTATTTTACATTGATGATTCTTATTGATTTCATTTTTTACCACTTTCTTGTATACAGTATCTTCTTTCTTGAATTTAAATTTTTGATTAATTTTTGTATCTCTCAGACTACTTCCTTAAGTCCCTCCCCCATCCCTCCCCGCCCCCAAATTTGAATTTGTACAGGTTCATCAGCATATGTCTCCGTATGGATTTTTCAAGGTATTTTTACCTAGCATTTATCCATCTGAAGACTTGAGTCATTTTTTCAACTAAAGAATATTTTCTTATAATTTTGATTATTGCTTCCATTTAACCTACTCTGCCCTCTCATTGTAGAATTCTAGTAATTCTGAGATTGGATCTTGGATGGGTCTTCTGTGCAGCTTATCTTTTTTCTCATGATTTCCATTTCTTTGCCATATTTATCTTTGTCCTGGGAGAATTCCTCACCTTGAACTTCTAATATATTAATTTGTTTCTCAGTCATGTTTATTTCAACCTACTCTTTTCTTCCTCTGTTAAGTTTAAATTTTTTTTGTAATGATGAGTTTCTGTTTCTAACAGCTCTCTCTTACATTGTGTTTGCTCCCTTTTTTTATATTGAAGCCTGG
>NC_041229.1:62816582-62858377 GCF_002837175.3 Physeter macrocephalus | reverse complement strand
GTCACTGGCCTTCAAAGAAAGATGGATGAACACAAGGGTGAGGCCTTGGAAGATATTCCAAAAACTCAGATACCCCAGACGTGCCTGGAGAGCCGCCCACCTCTTCCCTCACCACCACGCACGCTGCAGGAGTGGAGGATGCAAGGCTGGGGAGAAGCAACACGTGCTTGGTGAATAAGGACACGCCTGGCTGAGCAAGACACATCCAGGAGGGCCGACAATCCAGCTAAATGAGGAGGCTCCAGAGTGGGCAGCACCGCGTGCAGGACAGCAGCCTCCTGGTACAGCACGGCGTTTCCAGGAGAGCCGCAAAGGCACCAGGTGGACCACAATCACCCAGCATAGGCAAGCTTGCACCGGGGGGTGTTTCTGCCTGACAACAATGTATCCGGAGCGCACAACATCTGTCCCTGGAGAATGACAAAGAATCCCCTGCACACAGCTGAACAATGACAACAGTGATGGCCGTCTCCAGGGCCAGCAGAACCGAAGCTCCTCTCTCCTCCGCGGCAGGCCCAGTCCCCCTCCCCTCCCCGTCCACCAGATGTCCCTGCCTTCCCATCTCCTACGACGGAATCTCTCCTAGGCATCTTCCGTCCTCAGGACACACCCAGGCCCGCCTCTTTCTGACGACAGCACTAAACGATAACCCAGAGAGCAGACAGTAATGGCTTTTTAATGACTTGGGCTCCTATTATGGAACCACTGCCAAGCCCAGCTGCCAGCTGCAGCCCCGCCAGGAGACTCAGACAGGAGACAGGGCACTGACGGATGGGTCTTCCAGCTGACCCTGGCGGCTCCTTCACGACGGTCACCTCCTGCTGAGGGGCGGACCAGGGAGGCCCAGGGAAACACCGGTCACTGGCTCATGAAGGCCAGAGAAACCTGGTCTGCTGTGTCCACCCGTCCATTTGCTCTGCCCAAGGCCAACCAAGCGGCCCCCTCACCTCCCAGGAGACAGCCCCTCCACATCCCCTTGCTTATTCTGAGGCGCCAGACAGGTATCGGAAGAGTGAACCATGTGTGACAACAAAAGAGTCAGGGACGTTTCTCCCATGGCTGGAACAGCCAGACTTGGCCCACATAGTTAGGAAGCGGGTGCCCCCTCTCTTAGACCCCACCTCCATGCTGCAGCTAATCCACCAGAGCTGAACAGAGGCCTGGCGGCCAGGCCAACCTCAGGGCAGACCCACTCTCCATGCCCGCTCCCCGCCCTCTGCCCCCCTCCCTTCCCCTCAGTCACAGTGGAACCTGCCCCTGCTGGATTCAGGCAATCAGGGAAGTGGGCTGTCAGGGGAGGAAAGACCACCCAATGTGCCTGGCTGCCAACTCTGTGGTGAATGCCAGGCCCCACCTGCCCACCCAGCATGTCCAGATCTGTGGCTTCTGTTGCCAAGTGGCTAAGTGGAACATCGCGGGAAAGACACACGGTGGGGGCTGAATGGGGCTGGGGCAGCTCCAGAAGGGAGAGGACCACGCTGCTCACAAGAGTTCCAGCCTCCCAAGATGAGGCATCTCCATTCCAGCCACTGGCTCCCAAACTTACCAGGTGAATCCCAACTGCTGGGGGCACTCAGCCTCACTTGATAATTCAGACCTGCTGGGGAAGATGCCCCAGAATGAATCCTCCACCTTACACTTCCTTTTTTAAAGCAAGTGACTTAGGTGATTCTAATGCTCAGCCATGCAAATAGAGACCAGGAGCCAGAGCTGGGGATCTCTAAAGAACAAAACAGAAACTGAGGAGCTGCTCTAAGCCTGGAAGCATGCAAACACAGCCTTCTGTTCAGATGGGGGAAGAAATTATAGTGTGCAGATCAGTGTGGCCCCAGGTAAGACTGTGGAAGGGGTCGACTGAATAGCTAGAAGGGACGTGACCATTAGGATTAGGAGCAAGGCCAAGTGTGCCAGCAAGTCAGGGCACACGTCCACGGACCTATCAGAAAAGACAGGAGGACAGTACAGCCAGGCTTCCGCGTGGAGCTGCAGGCACCGGCAGCGATACCATGTGGGCGAGACAAAGGCATGTAGGCGGAGTGCTAGGCCAGTCAGACGGACAAAGGTTCTGGCAACAGTGGGTCATGCCATCATCAAAGGAGGTTTCTAGCATCATGTTTCTCTTGGTTAGCGAGTTTATCGATGACCTGACACAAGGCAGCCCTCTCAGCAGACTTACAGGTGACACAAAGTAGAAGAGACACTAACTGTTCACTAAGAGAGTATGAATTCAGAAGACCCTGGAAACCTAACAGGAAGTGGTCAAGTCTTACAGGTGGGCCCCCAAACCCAGGTCTTCCCACGCAGGCAGAATGGAGGAGACCGGGCTTAACATCAGCCTGATGAAAGACTTTGCGGTTTTGTTTACAGAGGCCTTGAGGTGACTGATCAGTATCAAAGCCATCCTATGGGGTGGTGAGGCCTGGAGGACAGCGACAGGAGCAGGGGTCCGGAGAGAGGAAATAAACGCCGCACTCTGCTCGGTGCTGGACAGGCCACACCCAGGACCCTGCCTGCGGCTCCAGGATCCGTGCTGGAGGAGGGCAGAGACCAATCTGAGGGCATCCACAGGATCCCTGCTCCCTGAATCATCTGTCAACCTTGCGCGTCCTGCTCCTTCCACCCCAGGCAGCAGCAAGAAGACTTCCCAAAGACGCTCAGGGTGGGAGAGGAGAGAGACTCCCTGTGGAACTAGGAGCAGAGATTCTGCTCTTCCTTCCTGTTGCCAGAAGTGAAGCAGGGGGCCAGAGTCTGGCACCTCTGAGGCTGCTCCCAGAGGGAGAACTGAAAGAGTCAGAGTCTTGTTCAATGAGTAGTCATTCCATTCCCCGGTAAGCAGAGTGAGACGTACCAGGAGGATCTTAACGAGGACCAAGAGGAGGGGAAACCCAGAGACGGGCTTAGGCTCACCACCGCAAGGGAGAATTTTCTAACGTTCTCGTCCACCTGAACGGAGCTTGTTCGCAGGGATGCTACAGGGAGCATTCGCACAGAGGACTGGACAGCCTGTGGGGGCCACTCCTGCCTGAGGTTCTCATTCTCTGACCTAGAGCTGTGCGTTTCCAGCAGCACTCAGAAAGCCCCATTGTGAGGGGAGAGTACTGCAGCCCTTAGGTGTGCTGAGAACACAGGTGTGGTGCCCGGAAAGCCAGGAAGTCCTAAAATCTACCTGGGGATGCCACTTTGATTCAAAGTAGTGGGCATCATGTCCGTGCTGGGCCAGGCCAGGCAAACAGGTTGCTCTCCAGATGCAGTCCCTGGTCTCCAGGAGTTCACGGCCCGGTGAGGGAGACACCGGGCAACGGCTGCAGGACCGTGCAGACAGAGGACTGAGGACGGGGCTGGCCATCACTCCCACCCTCCAATACACCTGCGGGTAGCAGGCTTTCCCGACTCTCAGCGCTCCAGCTACAACCCATACAAAGTTGTAAAATCATGAACCAGGGGCAGTTAATGCTCCTCAAGAACACAGGTGAAGACAGAATGGCAGAAATAGAAATCAGTAGTAGTAATAATAGACAAAAAGGCAAAAAGCTATTCCAATTGTTACACTTTATAAACTAAATGGCTCCCTTCTAAGTCAGAATGTGAGATTAATCCGTGATCATTATAAACTGAGTCACAATTACCCTTAAGATGATTATCACCAGCTGTCACTGCTTCAAAGAAAAGGAGCCGGGCCCAGGGGATGCAGGTGCAACCACCACAGAGAGAACAGAACCCGCACCAGGAGAGCTAACGAGATATCGACCAACCTCTGGTCCCCAAGCCAAAGGACACTTTCCAGTCTGACATGAGGGAAACCCCACACGAAAACACGTGCACACGTACCCATCCCCCTCATCTGCAAGTGCACTGCCTTGCCGACTTCTGTCCCAGTTTTCTCTGTAATCAGCCAGGCATGTGCCTTTGACTGCAATCAACAGCCCTGCTAGTGCAAAAGGCAATTTGCATCTCCTGTCAGCCAGATCTCCCCATTCTGGAAGTCTACACCCAAGTCCAGCGCTTTCCCAGGCACAGTACAGGCTCAGAAAGACCCCAGCAAGGCAACTCTGACCACAGCCCGCCCCCAGCTAGACACCTACCCGCCCTGCCACAGAGCAAGAAGGCAGGGTGGCAGAGCACTGGGACAGTGCACAGGGCAGGGCCACAAGGGTGCCAAGCTGCTCCCTGGGGGCTGGGCTTCGGGGTGGCAGGATTCTGTGCTCCAGATGGAGTGTGTGGGCTCAAGAAAGGAATGAGGGGATGGGATTGCTGGGCCTAGGCTGGGGCAAGTGCCAAATCACTCTCTGCAGGATGCCAGTGCCTGGGCACTCGCCACCGGAGAACAGAGCCATTTTCCAGAGACGACCCGACCTCCGTAGGGCCCTCTTTCCCAGAGGCAGGCTTAAGCCTCCCCAGTTTGAGGCAGACTTTCTCTAAGATCTGTGTACTCACTCTACAAGTTGCTTTGGTCCTTGGCTCCTGGGAGAGCCTTCCTTGAACCACGATCTGGCCTGGCCCCCAGCTTGCCATATCCTAAACACGCCGTCATATCCCAGCCCCATGTGCTGCCCCTGTCCTCCCTGCCTCCTGAGTTAGTCTGTGGCCACCACCCTGCCATCACCACCCCCATTCAGGTACTTCCCCAGCACTAGAGGCCTCTGAGCCCACAGGCACTGTCCAGGCACCTCCGCTGGGTGATTAGAAAAGGTTAATGATACTCTGTGTGGCGGCACTGTCTTCTAGAAGGTCCTTAGCCCACATGTGTCAAGAAGGCCAGGATGCTCCGGAAACGACTCGTGCCTCCAGCTGGGATGCCCTGTGCACGGTGACAGCCCTCCTGAGTCAGGACAGCCCCGGTCCCGATGGGAGAATCTCCTGGTCTATGTGAGACTCTGGGGTGTGACTGTGTACGTCTACCGGAAACCCTGGGTTGAACCGTGTGTGCACACATGTGTGTGTGTTGGTGGGAGGGGCACCCACAAATTCTAACTTGGGAAGCCCTGAAGCCCCAAAGGTGCTGCGATTAGAGACAACAACAATTCTCAAGAGAACTCTGAATCCCCAGGCCAGTGAGAGGTGCTTGTTTGTAGAAGGATCTGCTTTTAACAAGCCTCAGGCGGTTTCAGCTGGTTTCCATTTTGGATGCTGTCTGGACAGACTCATAGAAGAGCTCTGTCAGAACTATTTTCTATCAGTGACTGGAATCAGTTCCCTTTGAGGGTAGGCTGTGTTACAAGGCAGGTCTGGAGAGTCTGTGCCTATCAGCCACAAGCATGTGCACCTGGGCCAGCAAGAACATAGTGGACCTTAGCACTGGGCACCCCTTTTACACACATGCCTCTCAGGGGAGGCCTGGAGATAGCCCAGTAGCCCATGGCAACCAAGGAGCCAATGGGTGGCCAAGGATCTGGTGCTGCCATGGCAATGAGCTCTTTTCCAGTGGTAATGAAGAGAATGGAGTAGAGTGGATGTAGAAGGGCCTGCACCTGTGCAAGCCCCAGGGACCCCTCCCCCACCCCGACCTCCACACAGGCAGGAAAGCCCAGCTGTCCTTGGGACAGACCACAGCATCAGGGAACACAGGGTGGCCATGCTTCCCTGAGTGTGCCTGGGTTCCTAGGTGCTCTTGTGCACGTGAAGGCAGTTCTCATGTATTGTGAGTTGGTGTGTGTCCAGGTATAAACCAGTTAGCAAGTGGATTTCTGACTCTCTGAAAGATATGAGTAGTCTTGTGTGTGGTGGGAGGCAGGTATTCCCCAAATATAGGATGTGTATGTGCACGGACAGGCAGAAGTACGAGAAATGAGAGAGAGAGAGAGAGAGAGAGAGAGAGAGAGAGAGAGAGACAGAGAGAGAGAGACAGAGAGAGAGAGAGAGACAGAGAGAGAGAGAGACAGAGAGAGAGAGAGAGACAGAGAGAGAGATTGATTGTGTGTGTGTATGTAGCAATACATGGTGCTTCTATATAAAAGCAGTGTGTGCTTTAGGTTCGGAATGACTGTCTCCAGGAATTCATGCCCTGAGTGTGTGAGCCGACCAGCAGGAGAGTCTCTGGTCCAGTGGATGCATGCCTGCAGATGTATGGGTGTGTGGACCGGTGTGCTAGGCCTAGGAGGGGGCTCAGCACCGTTCACTCCCTCCCCAGGCGGCCACATGGCACTGACTGCCCCAAGGCCCACACAGGCCCAGAGCACTGGCCTCTTCCAGCAACCCCGGCGGATAAGTGGGGGGAGCGGAGCAGGATAGTTCAGTCCACTGGGGCCCCCAAAGTTGGGGCAGGAAGGCCCAGAGCCTCCAACCCGCGCCCCCGGGGCTGGGCCAGATGAGGAGGGTACAGCTGCCCTGGGCCCCAGTCCAGTGTCCCCAGCCAGCCCTGCGCTCCGAGTTCGGGGTGGTGGGCACCTTGGCCCGGCACCCTCGACCCTGCCCCAAGCCCTCAGCGTTGGAGGGTGGTGGGCCAGGCCCGAGCCCCCGAGTCGAAGAGAAGTTGGGGGTCGGCGCCCGCGTACCTGTAGGGAATCCAGTCGGAATGCGGCTTGGAAGTCATGTCTCTCGGGGGCGGGGCGGCAGCTGCGGCTCCGGAGGCCGGGGCCCGCGGGGGCCGGCGCGGGGGCCCTGCTCAGCTCCCGGGCCGCCCAGGGCCGCATCCTCCCCGGCCGGAGCGCTGGGCCCCGCCGAGGCCCGCGCTGCACGCCAGGGCCCCGGCCGCGGGCTCGGCGAGCGACTGCCTGCGCGGCGCGATGGGGGAAGCGGCGGAGTGCGCGGGGCCGCCGCCGCGGGCGGGGGAGCGTGCGCGCGCGTGGAGGCGAAAGAAGCCGTCCGCACCGCCCGGCGCCGCCAGAGGGGCTGGGTTCCGCGCCCAGGGCCCGAGCTCAGCGTGTTGGCAGCGGCGGCCCGCCCCCTCCTCCTTCGCCCCGCCCCCGGCGGAGACCCCACCCCCAGACCGGCTCCGGCGTCCCAAACGCCCCCATCCCCCTCACCGAAAGCCGGGTCCCCGGGCTCCGCACACGTGACCGCGCCTGAGCCCACGTTGGGTGAACAGGCGCTGTCACTGGGCGGGTCTCCGACCTCAAGCCTCAGTTTCTCCTTCTGTGAAACGGGGATAATTCTAACACCTGCCTACCTGGCCTACCTATCTCCACTAAGGGATGGGAAACCTGTGCTTAAATGGAGGGGGAGGGGAGAAGTAGGGGGTGGGATCCAATTGTATAGGAAGGGAATGATGCCAAAAAAGACCGAAAGAGGTCCTGGGGAACGTTCAGGTCCGAAGCATGGAGGCTGAGCTTCCCCCCTCCATGCCGCCTCCAGTTCTCACATGCCGCCCGGGGAACCTTCTTTCTTTGGTTTTAGTAAAGGAGGTGTTTCCTCATTGCGGAGGAGTCCTTCCCCTCTAAGCTATAGCAGTCAAGACAAGGATACATTTACCGTCTATTGCATCCCCAGCCCTTGTAAATTTATATTACTTAATCTCCACAGCAGCCTTGAGAGGCAAGTAGTTGTTCCTGTTTCCCAGAGAATAAAGCCTCAGGAAGGCTAAGATGCCCAAGGACATAAAGCTTGGCAGCCATGGAGCTGGAAAGGAACCAGGGTCTCTGCCATCCAAAGCCCTTTCTAAGGGCCACACTTAAACGGAGGCAAAAACCTCTCAACAAAGATAATCTTAAAGTCTCTGAGCACTGAGGAGGTCCTGGCTGTGACGAGCACCGACTCTAAAGCAAACTGTGGAATGTTGAGGTGAAGGATAGCAAGTCCACAGCAGGGCTGGCAGAAGCAGGGAGGAGAGACCAGGTGATCTTGGAGGGGTCTGCTGAGGGGCACCGTCTCCACACTGCAGGTGGGTGTGCTCCTGTGTACCCTGGATTCAGCAGTGCCATCCCCCAGCCATGCCAGAAGAGTGTCCATGTGGGATCCTTTGACTGCCTGACTGGTGGGGAGAGAGTGTAAGGACAGCCAGATGGGCTGAGGGGGGGCCCATCCTGCTGCCCTGGGTCCACAGCCGGGACTCCCCACCCCAGGACTTTGCCAGCCTTGCAGCCTGACACATTTGCTATAAAAACAATAACCAGGACATTTGGAGCATTTGCTGAGCATCAGGTGCTAGCTATATACTGTAACTCATGTAATCCTCACAACCACCCTAGGAGGTAGATGCTATTATCATACCCATTTTATAGCAGAAGAAACTAAGGCACAGAGAAGGCAAAGATCTTGCCCAAAGTCACACAGCTGGTCAATGGTGCAGCCAGGATTCACAGCCCTTTTCTTTAGCTTCCTCCTGCCTATCACAGTTCTTGCAGTGCACATGCATGCACGCACACACACCCAGCCTCCCTCTTCAGGCTTCTGGAGTGGACAGGTCATATCCATCTCCGTCTGGCACAGCATCGACGCTTGCCAAAGCCTGTGACCTCTGATTATTTATCAACCTCCAAGAGCTGTCACTGTCAATGGGGACAGAGAGCAGACAAAAAAATTCACCCCAGAGTAGGGTGCAGGGGGCAAAAAGTAAGGCTGTTTCCTTGCCTGCTGGGACACTTGGCCTGGGCCTCCGTTTTCACCCCTGTCGGGCTCCCAGGAGGGGCAGCAGAAGCGGACTGGTCCCTGCCTTGGAGACCAAGGCAGCATAGCAAATCACTACCTGAGGGCCTCTGTCTGTCAGGACCTATGGACAGAACGCTGCATGGAAGCAAGAGGTCAGCCCCACCCTCCAGACCATCAGCAGCTACCACTTCAGAGATGAGCTTAGACGACTTCCTCTTCAAGAACCTGAGGCTGCTTTTCCCCTTTATTCCCAAATTATCTGACACCTTAAAGCAATCAGAACCAAGTTGGAAGGTCTCGGGAGCCTGGAGTAATTGAATCTATTAAATAGACACTTTAAGTTCCGTCCTAAGGGAGCAAAATCTGGAGTCAGAGTGAGGTGCAGAAATAAGATGGCTCTCCGTGTCTCTTCCTGCCAAGGCTGTGTGTGCACATGGGATATGGGGGGGCCAGTGGGGCTGTGTGCCGTGTGTGTGTGTGTGTGTGTGTGTGTGTATGTAAGGTGTCCCTGCAGTCAGAATGGGTCTGCACAAGAACATTTGTTAGTTGGTATGTTGATGTGTGTGCATGGGGTGAATCTAAGCATGTGCTTCTGTGAGTTCTACGGGGATGTGTGTGTTCACACTCAACTCAGAACTGGTGGTGGGTTTTGCTGCTTAGATGACTTCCCTGGTTGACATTTTAAGCCTAGGCCCTTGGCTTCTACCAACAAGCCACTCCAGAAAGCAATGTGAAGAATATTGTACTAAGCTGTGGTTAAAATACAGCTCTGCTGTACACTGACCCTTGAAGAAGTACCTAAGCTTTCTAAATTTAGCCCAGGAACAAGGTTATCTCTACTGAAACACAGCAAACCCACACGGCCTCCTCACCACCTGTCCAATTCCTCAAGGATGAGGTATTTGCTGTGAATTTAAATTCTCCTTGGTGCATCTTAGGCATTTTCAGACATAGTCATGGTTTGTGAGTGGAGTGAAAGAATGCATGGGGACAGAAACAACCCGAAGGAGACCCTCACATCTGCCATCCCAGCTGGAGAGGACCCCAGTGCAAGCTCCCCTCAGCAAGGCTAGTTCATCCAAGGAAGAAGGTTAGCATTTTGGCACCTTGCTACTTCCATGTGGAGTCTTAAATTTTCTACTCCTAATTTAACTGTTTTATTGAGTGTGGGCCACCTCTCATCAATTTTGGAAGCAAAAGGATATAAATAATAAAAGAATATCTATTCAAATTGGGTACCAAGTCCCAAGGTGTCCTGCCTCGTAGCTTGGCGTCGTACCCTTGCAGTCTGAGGAAGGCAATGCAATCAACCAAACAGCAGCTCAACCCGACTGGGCTCAAGGGTCCATGCAGCACTTTGGCAGGCGTCAGGTTCAACCCTGCTCTCAGGGAGCTTTCAGTTTGGCAGGAGAGACAGAAAGCACCAAGGTTCTAGAGTCACAATCCAGGTGTACAAAGTGTTGGGAGCAGCCAGTGGTACTGAAGAAAGGGGAGTCAGGTTAGGACAAGTGTTTCCTGAGAATAAGAAAGGATGACAGTTGAATTGGACCTTGAAGGATGAGGAGGGCTTTTTTTTTTTTTTTTTGGCCACACTGCAAGGCATGCGGGATCTTAGTTCCCTGACCAGGGATCGAACCCACACGCCCCCTGCAGTGGAAGCACAGAGTCTTAACCACTGGACCGCCAGGGAAGTCCCGAGGAGGGTTTTGATAGACAGATGAGAAAGGAAGTGGGGGGGAAGTTTAACAGTTCCTGAGATTCTACGGCTGGCCAGGCGTGGTCCTGGGCTCTTTTACCAAAGGGCATTCTAGACAAAGAGGATGACATGAACAAAGGCAGCGGGTGTGAGAGTCCGTGACCAATGCACTTGAAAACCTAGGTACAAATCACCTAATGTGGTGGCATGTAGGTGAGTGGTTCAGTGTGGCACAAGGGTCAGGTCACATGGTCCCCTGAGCACCCAGCTGGGGGGCTTGGATTTTATCCTGCAGCCAGTGGGGAACCACTAAAGCGCTTTATGCCAAGGGTAACCTGTCCAGATGTACCTTTTAGAAAGAGAGAATTGGGAGCAAAATGGAGGATAAAGGGAGACAAGACCAGAGGTATTGAAAACTGTTAGATGGTGAATGGGAAAGTCCAGGGCAGAGATGAAACTCCCTACACCAGAGCCCAGTGCCTTGCAAAGCTGTTGGGTAGATGTCATGGCAAGATGGTGGCTCATGCGTGCACAGCCAGAGAATGCCCTCTGAAATTCCCCTTCAAACTGCAGAATATACAAAGACCACTGCCCCATTACACATGATTAAAGTGAGATAAATAGGCTTACTGATGTCTGTGGAAAAATGTAGGGTAACCACTAGCAGAATTAAAAACAATATGTCTATTTTGTCTCACTGCCTAAGAGAAGAGCAAATAAAAATCTCCACAACAACAGCAAAAGTGACCCTAGTCTAGGGACTTCACTGGCAGTCCAGTGGTTGAGACTCCGTGCTGCCAATGCAGGGGATGCAGGTTCGATCCCTGGTCGGGGAACTAGGATCTCACACGCCACAGCGCGCAGCCAGAAAAAAAAAAAAAGGAAAAAAGAAAAAAAATGATCATAGTCTAAAGGAAACATAAGACTCAGAAAGCATAAAACAAAGTAATAGGAAGAAAACCAAATGTAATGGTGATAAAGTCAACGTAGATGGAGAGCCTATAAGACTGAATCAGATGTGACCATCATTTGTGGAGAACATACTCTACGCTGGGCACCCTCTACATGTTTCATAAAAGCAATATGGGCAATAGGGTGATGAAATGGAACTCTTCAGTGAGGCTCCGAGGCAATAGGTATCACATTCCAGAGTGAGGTGGGATACCACCAAATGTGACATGGAGAAGAGGCTGTACCATTAGCTGGCACATTTCTGGTACATACAAAATATAAGAGGCTGAGAAAAGGGTTGTTGGAGGTTGAAAAGGAGTTTTAGAGAAAGCCCCCAGGGTCCAGTGAGCCCTGAGTGGGAGGCGGGGAGGGGTTATGGATTTCACCTCCAATCCGGAGAGAGGGCTTGAGGAGAGCTCAGTATGTGGCCACAGTAGTCTTGGGACCACAGTGCTGGGGCATCTGAGTCACGCCTGTCCTGATGGCTGAGAAGGTGGCTGCTGCTTCAGGGTCAGCCTGTGCTCTCAGGTTTGTGGGGTGATGGATACAGGAGTATTTCCTGTGGACCAGTGTGGGCCCCAGCATGAAGAACAGGTGTGACTGTCTTAGATCCCAGCCCAGAGGGCCCCCTTGTCAGGGGGAGGTCACAGTGCGGGAGGGTATGAGTTCAGCTTTCCCAGGGCCTGAGAATGGGTCCATAGGATGAGCCATGGTGAGAAAGCATCACCCGCATCAAGGGAGCTTCGCTTGGGGAGACATCCCAGTGATGGAATGGTTCCTAAGAACCCACAAAACACCCCAACGATAGAGACGGCC
The DNA here is from genome assembly GCF_002837175.3 of Physeter macrocephalus. NCBI lineage: Eukaryota > Metazoa > Chordata > Mammalia > Artiodactyla > Physeteridae > Physeter > Physeter macrocephalus. Next base: position 62,846,391 of record NC_041229.1, on the reverse strand, counting down.
CAGAGAATGTGACACCAGCTCATCAGAATATCAGTCAGGGAAGAACTTCCCTGCCCCTCTCCTCTCCTCTCCTGCTTTGTGCCTTCACCTTGGACCCTGGAGAGGGTCAGAACTGCAGGATGGACCCTCTCCCACAAGCAGCTTGCCTGCAGTAGACTGGGATGGGCAAGAGAAGCTGGTGTAACTCTGAAGTTTAAAGTTTGTTTGTTTTTTTAATCACAATAGACAGGACATATTAATTACTGACAGGACAACCTTTGGTTACCTGGAAATGGCCAGAAAAGTCATGGGACTTACCCTCACTTTCATCTAGGTTTAGGGGAAAAAAACAGCCTCAAAGAATAAAATTAAAGAGACCACAGGACACAAAAATAAGGTTGACTTTATGATTCCATCTCATGAGTCATACCTATTCAACCCAACAGCGACACATGGCTTCTCTCATCTAATCCTCACAACAACACTATGAGGTAGGTACTGTTACTATCCCCATTTTGCAGATGAAGAAACAGGAGGTTACATAACCTGCTCAAAGTCCCACAGGAAATAAGTGAAAGAGTTCAAATCAAACTCAGGCAGCCAAGAGTTCTAGAGCCTACAGCGTAATGGCTATCCTCTAGAGAAAACCCAACGATGATGGCCTTAGACCTTCGACTCATTAATTCCTGTCCTAGAAATCTAGCCAAGGGAAACATGCACTGGAGTCAAAAGTTTATGTACAGAGATAGTCATCCAAGCTTTATTTCTAATGGGGGAAATTGGCAGGAGCTGGGGTTTACAAAACATCTATCAGTTGGGACTTGTTTAAGTAAATAATTCTACGTTCACAGGATGGACCACTGAGCATCCTTTATGAGGAATTTAATGACAGAGGAACAGGTTTATGAGATACAATACTGTAGGAAAGTCTAATGTCCTATAAAGAAGCTCCATACACTGGCACATGCACAAATGGTCTCAGGAAAAGTTGCCCAGGGTGAGAAAGACGCAGTCTAGTCCATCAGTGAGGCCACCCTAGGACCACATCCTCCTTTTCAGGTGGTCCCTCCTTCCAGGTGCTGGCTTCCTCTTAACTCCAGCTTTTGGCTCCTTAGACCTCCTGGGGACCCCTCCACAGCACAGACAACGCCCCGCCACCGTGGCCGTGGGGAGACAGACAGTAGACAAACACTCAGTGCACAAGGGGTTTGGTAAATTAATAAATAATATTTTAAAAGCTGTGCAGTTGAAATATCCTTAGTCACCTCATGTAATATGATATATTACCGAGGTGGTACCCAGGTGGCCACGCTCCAATGCACGGGGGCATTAAAAACGTCGGCAATTTTGAGCCGGGAAATTTATCAGTATCTTGGAGGGGGATGGGGAAGTACGGGAAGTATACTTAATACCTGCTCTTTGCCCAGTTTACCAGCTCCACTTTGAGGATCTGCTGAGCTTCTTCTGCTCAGAGGACCCAGACCGGGGTGGGCTGTGGCTGGGAGACCCGGAGCTGAAGCACAGCATCCCTGCCTGCTTCCCCACAGGGCATCTAAGCCCAGCTTTCCAAGGAGCAGGCGCTGAGGTTATAAACAGGAAAAGGTTTCTGAGGAGAAGTGCCCAGGCCCCTGTCCTCGGCCTGCAGGAGGGGTTTGTTTTACCAGCGTTATTGGATTTGCAGATAAGCAACAATGAATTAAGCTGATCAGGAAGGGAGGGAGGGAGTTCTCATTTGTTCATAATGCAAGATTTATCTAGCAGAGCCCTCTCCTTTGTCAAACAGAGAGCCGCTGCCTTTATATCCTCCAGCAAAGAACATTTTATTTTGTAACCTTTCAGAAAAGCCTATGAGTTTGCGGTTTTGGCCAGTTTTTTTTCCCCTCATCTAAGAAAACCACAGTTATTTAATATGTGAAATACATTTTAAACAACCCTACTCTGAATTCGCAAACCCATCTCTCTAGCAAGAGGAATCAGACCCTGAAATGCAATTTAAACTATTTGCAAAGTTTATTACCCCTAACACATCATCTTTTCGCTCCATGGCCCTTCCCTTTTGCTGCTAATGGTTCATAAATATAAGATTCTAATCAGATTCTAAAGCCACCAGCCATTCTAAGGTCACTGAAGAAGCAATGTCCTCTAAGGTAGAGCTAGGGGATTAGATTGGATTTTCTCGTCTCTGAAATGGGGAGAAAAGTCGCTAAGACCTACAGAGGCAGCAGGTATAGATGAAAGAACACCAGACCCAGATTCCGGTCCTGGCTTTGTTGCTGATATGCTATATGACCTTGAGTGAGTATGTGGCCTCTCTGTGCCTCATGAAATTCAGGGGGTGGGATGTTCTCGAAGGCTACCTTCCAGCACTACATTTCTCTGATATTTTAACTCTTTACAGCAGGGCTGTTAGGAGACAAAGGAAGGTGATTGGAGTCTGCTCAACTCTGAAATAAGGATGAAAGTCTTGCATTTTATAGAAGAAACACACAGCAGTGAAAACACACTAGACTTAGAACTGAATTCTTGTCCTCTCTGTGCTGCTAACTCATTGGGTGGCCAGGGACCCACTTGCCTGGGCTCGCCTCAGTTTCCTCATCTATCAAGTGGGGACAATGCACATCTTGCCTACTGCATAGGGTGTGTGAGGCTGAACGCAGAGAAGGAAGGTGAACCTGTGATCGCTGCGTCGAAAGTCCAAAGCACCACGGAGATGTGACGACATGTAGTAATTAGAGCTTCCACTTATTGAGCCCTGGTGTAGAGCGAGCACTGTGCTGAGCGTTACCTGTACTATCTCACTGATTGCTCACGGCGACCCTGAGGAGCTTTTATACGAAAGGAAGCAAAGGAAGCATAAGCGCTGTGGGTGGTCACAACAGCAAGGTTTTACTCGCCTTGGCCAAAGCCTGTGCTTCAGGGCCTGGGCCCATCTCAGAGGAGGATGAGAACAGGCAGACCCGGCGGCTGCTGCCCTACCTGGGCTCTGGGGGCGAGGAGAGGGCCCCTCCGCCTCAGCATCTCTGAGCTCTGGGCAGCCCCTTCTAGACTTCCTCAGGTGAGACAGTGCCCAGGGCTGGTGGGGCTGGTGGGGCTGGATGGGGAGGTACCCACCTCTGCCCTTCTCCAACTCCAGGCTGCTTCGGACCTCTTTCTGCATCTCTCTCCCTGATTCCTGGTCCTCATCGCAGCGCACCCTCTCTCACGTTTCCTCTGCAGGCACCAACCTCCCTGCTGCTGCAGACCCTGCCCCTTCCTGATCCCACCACCCTGAGGCTGGCATGGCGCAGGTGGCAGGAGTGAAGGGCTCTGCTCAGCGGGGTGAGGCCCTGGATTTTGGCTGGATCCTCTTAGGCCATTTGGCCCTGTCCGGGCCCTCACACTCGTCGAGACTTCTGCCGTCTCCCTGGAGGTGGGCAGGCTGGGCTGGCCCTCAGAATGGACTTCAAAGGTCTCCCCTCCCCATCACGCGGGGCCCTGGGAGGTGCCGTGTGTTCCTCTAGCTCATGTCACCCTCCGCTCTGCCCCAGCCTCCTAAACATCCACTCCAAAACTCCCCACGTCCCTCTGCTAGGTCCCAGCTCGCCACAATCACAGCTCCGCCCATCTGGCTTTCAGGAGTGATTAGAACCCATTTCTCTGGCTCAACCCAACCTATTTTTTACTTTGCCTCATCCCACCTGTTGGCTCTGATACACTGTCCCTGGACCCCGACCAGGGCAGGGGACCAGACACTCGCTAATACTGTTGGCCAATGTCCTCACTTGATCCAAAGATGCCTTTAGTGTCTTGGGTGTTGGGAGACCTAAATTCCAGGTTTGACTAAGTCCCTGGCCTCCTACATGACCATCGACAAATCTCTTTCCAGTTCTCTTGGCCTTGGTGTACCCATCTATAAGATGATGGGGTTGGATTAGATAGTGTCTAAGGCCTCCAATATCACTAGAGTTCCAGTATCCAGGGCCCCATCTGACAATTTACATTAAAAGTATTCACATTTCCCACCTCCCACTCCAGAGGCCCTGGGAGAGCTGAGTAGGGAACACTCAGACTAGGCTCACCTTGCTCTCATACCCCTAAGCAAAATTATGGTGAGCAGAGACCATCCCTCACCCAGCCATACACCCAGAAGACACATGGGAGATGCAGAATGCACCCTGGCAATGGGTCTGAATTCCTTCCTTCCCCAGGAAAAAGAGTAGAGGGGATAAGCACACATGAACAACCCAATGGAAAAGTAAATAGACAAGTCCTAGAAAAACTCCAAATGGTCACAAATAGGTGGAAAAACTGGTACCTTGATATTTCCTTCCCCCACCACCCCATATCCAATCCATCACCAGGTCCTGCTTATATTAAACCCTAAGTATCTCTTCAGTTGGTCCCCTTCTTCAATCTTCCCACCATTTCCAATGCCACCACCCTCGTCCATACTACTTCATCTGTGGGATCACCTCTGTGCTTCAGGTGTCCACTCTGGAGCCAGACCTGCTGGCTTCAAGGAAGCTCTGCCACAAACTCCCTGTGCACCTGGAGGCTTAAGAGTTAATCTACAGAAACCACTTCAAACAGCGCCTGACACATCGTAAGGAGATGTATGAACTGCTGTTACATAATGAGCTGCACCCGCTTTCCCTCCGGCTCCCCTGCAGTCTATTCTCACATGGCAGTGAGAGTGATCTTTTCATAATGCAAATCTACCATTGCAACTGCTGCCTTAAATCCTTCACTGACTTCCCTTGCTCACAGACCAAAAAAAATTTTAAGTATCCATGAAACCGATCAAGTTTCCATTCTCCAGCCATACTGGTCTGCTTTCAGACAAGTCAGGCTCATGTTCTCCCAACCTCAGCAGAGGCTGTCTCCTTGGTCTGGAATTTACCTCCCACCCTCACCCCTTCCAGTCCCAGGCCCCACTGCTGAGCCCCAGGGTGGCGGTTCAGTGGGGATGGAGCCAAACAAACTACCCCAATTTTTTAAAAGTTCCTGAGGGTGATATTGATGCACACTCCTTAGTCTCCTGTATTAGGAAGCGGAGTCATAATTTATATTATTGCAAAAGGCACACTGTACTGGGATCCTGAGAAAACTTAAGTGGATCATTGAGAAGACCTCTAGAATCGGAAAGCTCAATAAAGTCACCAGATAAAAAGAGAAAAAGAAAATAGTCAATAACACTTCTATTATTATTATAAAATAATCATCATTTACAGATTGAAAAAAAAAAGATCTCATTTACAATGGCAAGATCATGTGTGAAATGTTTTAAAATAATATTAGTGAAACTTATTTGTGATCCACATGGAGAAAATTATAAAATATCATTGAGATTTATAAAAAGAACTTGAATGGAGATTCCTAATATATTCCTACATGATAAGAAGACTATTTTAAAGATAGTAATTTTTCCTAAATTAGACTTCACTTAGTTCAAAGAAAAATTTGAAGGGGATTCTGAAACTTGATAATGTACAGGGATTTCTTAAGGATCCCTTAGGTGATGACCTGAGGACAGGAGGACACAGGCCAAGATGGTTCGTGGACCAGGGTTCTATGACAAGAAAGGCAAAGTATTCACTTTGCCTTGCTGACTAGTGTTCCTAAAAACAGATAATCAACAAGGACCTACGGTACAGCACAGGGAACTCTACTCAATACTCTGTAATAAGCTATATGGGAAGAGACTCTGAAAAAGAATAGATATATGTATATGTATAACTGAATCACTTTGCTGTACATCTGAAATTAACACAACATTGTAAATCAACTATACTCCAACATAAAAAAAAAAAAAGAGTGTTCCTAAATTTCGTCTCACAAAGCAGTTGGGTTACTGATATAATTAGGTGTCCATTCTGTACCTCAGGTGAGTGTTTTTAGGGGTAAATGGGCTAATAAGAGGTGAGGTGTTGTTTTTGAGGTAACAACTTTGGGAGAGTGGGCAGTGAGAGGCAAACTCTTGCACCAAAGCAAAAAGACCTAAGGGTGGAGACAGACTCTGCGGGAAGCTTGCGCCCTTGCCAGGGAGGCAGGAAGGCTGCAGGGCTGGTGGTGCACGTCAGAGGATGCGTGGGCCAGGCCTGCTCCCCAGGCTCCCCACCCCACATAGGCAGCTGCCGAGAGGCTCCCAGTTTCAGGCAAATTCACAGTCACTGAGTGATCACCAGCACCAACTACATCCATCCCGAGGGAGCACGCCTACCACTCTGCAGGCATCCTGCCCTGCCTCCCAGGATGGCAGGTTAGGGGGCAGTGGCAAGGGAGGGGGGTGGTCAGGGAGTTGGGGCCACCACTTCCTTTTCCTGTTTCACCCAATCAATGGGCCTCTTTTCCATTTTCAGAACCACGAGTTAAGAGTACCCAATTCAGACTTCCCTGGTGGTGCAGTGGTTGGGAATCCGCCTGCCAATGCAGGGCACACGGGTTCGAGCCCTGGGCCAGGAAGATCCCACATGCCACAGAGCAGCTAAGCCCATGCGCCACAACTACTGAGCCCACGTGCCACAACTGCTGAGGCCAGGCGCCTGGAGCCTGTGCTCCGCAGCAAGAGAGGCCACCGCAGTGAGAGGCCCGCGTACCGCAATGAAGAGTGACCCCCGCTCGCCGCAACCAGAGAAAGCCCGCGCGCAGCAACGAAGCCCCAGCACAGCCAAAACTAAAAAATAAATAAAACAAAATAAATTTATTAAAAAAAAAAAAAAAAAAAAGAGTACCTAATTCAATTGACCTGTATCGATGCCCAAGATTAGGGCAGCTTGGGATAAACTATTTCCCTGCCCTTGATTCCTCTAGATAACCCAGGTAAAAATTATCTGGAGGAAAAGAAAAAATAAGAAAAGCAAAGAAAATTCTGATAATGATGGCTAATGAGAGGAGGACTAGTCCCACTAGATATTAAAATATAAAGCGGGGACTTCCTTGGTGGCGCAGTGGTTAAGAATCTGCCTGCCAATGCAGGGGACACAGGTTCGATCCCTGGTCCGGAAAGATCCCATGTGCCGCGGAGCAACTAAGCCCATGCGCCACAGCTACTGAGCCTGTGCTCTAGAGCCCGCGAGCCACAACTATGGAAGCCTGAACGCCTAGAGCCCATGCCCTGCAACAAGGAAAGCCACCGCAATGAGAAGCCCGTGTACTGCAACGAAGAGCAGCCCCCGCTCACCGCAACTAGCAGCAACGAAGATCCAACGCAGCCAAAAATAAAAAATAAACTAATTAAAAATAAATAAATAAAATATAAAGCGACAACAACTAAAACGGTGTGTTGATGGATATGAATCTCACATGAAACTTCAATGGGCAAAAATAAGCAACCAAAGGCTTCCCTGGTGGCACAGTGGTTGAGAGTCCGCCTGCCAATGCAGGGGACACGGGTTCGTGCCCCGGTCCAGGAAGATCCCACATGCCACGGAGCGGCTGGGCCCGTGAGCCATGGCCGCTGAGCCTGCGCGTCCGGAGCCTGTGCCCCGCAACAGGAGAGGCCACAACAGTGAGAGGCCCACGTACCGCAAAAAAAAAAATAATAATAATAAGCAACCCAGAAATATACCCCATTCTCTTTAAGAACTTAATTTAAGTATTACAAGAATGTACTAAATAAGAAAATGGGAATGCAAAATTGTGATGACAACAGTGTAAAATGAAGTGTGCATGTGGTCATCTGGAAGGGGAGAGGGGAACGTTCCAGAGCCTTGAGATTTGGGCTGATTTTCAGTGGAAGTAATTGGGATTACTATAGTAGGCAGTTTATGTACAGAAAGAGCAAAGAAAAGATTGAACAGTTCAGCAAAGCAGAAAGTATGCTGGTGTCTGAATTCTAGTCACAACTTCTCCCTGCTGAGTGATATCGGGCTAGGTCTTCCCCTTTCAGGCCTCAGTCCAACAATTGAAAGATAGAGGATTAACACAGATGACCTCTACTGGCCCATCCAGCTCAGCCATCCTTCTGGGATTTGACAATCGGGAAATCATCCCCCATTTCTGGTTTCTACAGCAGGACTTGATGAGAAAACAGAAAGACACTTGGACCTTTCCTGCCCTGAATCACCGAGTGACAGTGTAAGCCAGCTCTGTTCATCTCAGCATTGAGGTTTCCTCTGCACCTGGCCCTGTTAGTCCCTGAGTCCCTGAGATGAGTAAGACATGGTGCCGGGCTGTGAGGATCACAGGGCAGTGGAGGACACGGGTGGACACAAACAACAAACGATAGTCCCAAGCAGAGTGAAGTCAGCCAGCGATGGTCTGGACCAGTGGGGTCCAGTGCTGTGAGGGCACAGGGGAGAGCAGTGGCATCTGGCTAAGAGTCAGGCAGGGCTTTGCAGTAGAGGCACCACTCGAGGCTGGATGAAGATTTAATGAAGAGGGGGTGAGGGAGACACAGGAGACAGGAGAGCGTTGGGGTGGGTGGCGTGGAATATGGAATCAACGGGGAGGTTATTCAGGGCCAGGCTTCGAATGGTTTGGTGTTTGGTCTTGAATCTCTTAGCAACAACAGGAAATTGGGGAAATGCATGGTCCCGCCTTGTGAGGGAGAAGATCACAGGCAGCCCTTGGAACAGGGTCTGGGGTGAAGCGAGAGGGAAGCAGAGATACAGATGAGTGGGCTCTTCAACAGCCCAGACCAGAGGGGCTTGGCCTGTGGACGGGAAGGGGACCCGGGTGAGTGGCACGGCTGAGGTGAGGCCATGGGCCCGGGGCAGGGTGCACAGCCTTCGGAAAAGCACAGCCTTTGGAGACAGCTTCTGAGGCCAGGCTGCCTTGAGATTTTATGTTTTAGGTTGGTTTTTTTTTTTTTTGCTAATAATCCTGGCTCTGCATTTATGAGTCATGGGACCTTGGTCTCTTCATTTAACCACTCTGGCCTCAGTCTTCTCATCTGCAAACAATCAGAACTATTTCTTAGGGATTTCAAGAGATTAAATGATTTAATAAATAAAAGCCTTTGGAATAGTGCCTGACATAGTAAGTGCTCCATAAGGGGTGATGATGATGATGGAGGAATAGCTAGAGGTGGGACAGGGACCCCCCCCCCACAGGAAACACAGTGGGAGAAGAGGTTTGAGAGGGGGCTTGGATGTGTGAGTTCCAGTATGGATATGCTGGGTTTGCATGTCTAGAGGACACATTCCAGGTAAGTGAGGAGCATATACAGAGCTTAGGGAGAGGATGGGCCAGGAGATGAGATTCAGGGAGTCTGGAGGGAGGAAGCTGAGGCTGGGGGAGAAAAGGTGGAGAGACTGCCTCAGGGGAAGATGCAGAGAGGAAAGGTGGGCTGACAGCAGAGGGTGAGTTCGTTGGGGTGGAAACGAACAGAATATAAACTCCCCAGGGCAGGGATTTCCTCTGCTTTGCTCCCTGCTGTATCCCCAGTACCTAGGGCAGTGCCTGGAACAAAGGAGATCAGTATTTATTTGGTGGGTATATAAATGAAGATAATCCTTCCTGACTACTCCAAATATTTTCTTAGGCACGAAGAAACAGAAGCTAACATTTATTAAGCACTTACTACGTGCTAGGCACTATGCTAAAAGCTGCATCTACGGGGTCTCACTGAATCTTTATGACAGCCCTACACGGAAGGTATTATTAGTGTTCCCATTTTACAGACCAGGAAACAGGTTTCAAAGGTAAAGCAACTCGCCTGAGTTCACACAGCTAGGAAGGAGCAGAGCCAGGGTCCAAACCCAGGGTTGTATGACTCCTTGACACTGGCTGAACAGGACGGGAAACTGGGAAAAAACAGCCCATCAACCAACCCATTGTGCTAGCTCCCAAGTGCCCAATACAGAGTGAGTGACATTTCCTAGATCTTGTTGCTGGAAGTGGAGGCAGAAGTATGATCTGGAGATGCAGGACCTAGTTAGTGTGAGACTGATGGGGTAAGGCCATTGACAAACCAATATCTCTTGCAGCCAGATGCTGGGGGGCAGTGAGGGCTGGAGAGCAGATCAGGAAGCAGGAGTGGAGCCACTGGAGTGAAAGGTTCAGGATGGAGGGCAGAAACAGAGAGAGGGCGGGGACCCATCTTTACACAGTGATGGCGTGTGTGTGTGTGTGTGTGTGTGTGTGTGTGTGTGTGTGTGTGTGTGTGTGTGTGTGTGTGTGTGTGTGTGTGTGTGTGTGTGGTGTGCGTTGCAGAGAGGTGGTGGGCTATACAAGTTGCCCAGAGGATCCTGGCAAGTCCAGACAGATCCACGGGTGTCCCGGGGGAAGGGGACTGGGGGCCATTTGCCAAATACAGGGGCTGCACACCTGACAGGGGCGGAGCTTGTGCGGTGGCTTCACACCCCTTCAGAGCGCTTTTGTAACCACTGCCAAAATCCCCAAACACCAGCAGTAATAAACAGTCTAGTTCCTAGACCAAGAGCGCCAGGCCCAGGGACCAGGTCTGATTCTGCCCCCTGCTGCATGGGGCCTGACGCATGAGGGCATTTTCCAGAAAGGGACACAAAGAGTCAGATAGGCTAGACTTGCCCCAGGTCTCTAGCTTGCAGGTGACAGATTGGGATTCAGAACCCTGGAATCCTCTTGCCCCAGAGCTGTGGTACCTAGAGCAAGGCGGCCCTGGGGGAAGTCTGAAGCAGCTTCAGCCTGACTCTCTCCAGATGTCTGGATCCTCGGCATGGTCCTCCTGTCTCCAGGGAAGAGTGCAGTCCATCACCCGGTCCCCTGTGCACAGTAATGGACCAGGCCTGGGATCAGGGCCAGGGCACAGGCAGCTGACCTGTCCAGGGACCGAACCCAGGGCCAGCTCCCTCTGGACTGCACAGAGCTGCTTGGCACCCCATCACCCCCAACTACTGACCCATGCTGGGCCCCTCCTGACTCCCTCCACCTCTCTGCTGCACGCCTCTGGCAATGCTCCTGCAGGGAAAAGGCCGCCCACCCCACGCCAAGCGAGACCTCAGCCCAGTCCTGAGCAAACCGGCTGGCCCCTGCCTGGGAACACCCTACGTGTGGGAGAGAACTGCTGAGTGCCTGTTCTGCCCCGGCAGTGTCCCGGGGCCTCAGGGCAGCTTCCTGCTGCGTCCTCCCTCCTCAGCCAACTCTAGGACGCCGCCGGAGCACTAACTGCCATGCATATTCCCTGTTCTCTCTGTGACCCCAGGGTCACAGAGAGAAACCCCTTACGGTGATATGATTCTGAGGTCAGAAGAGGTGTCGGCGGCCACAGCAACCATACTGTCGTATATGAATGGACCTGCTATGTGCACGAGCGGTGCGATGCTCTCCATGCACGATCGCTACTCCTCACACGACTCCGGGTGTAAGGTGTTAATAAACCCGTTTTTTTTTGTTGTTGTTTTTTTGTGGTATGCGGGCCTCCCTCTGTTGTGGCCTCTCCCGTTGCGGAGCACAGGCTCCGGACGCGCAGGCTCAGCGGCCATGGCTCACGGGCCCAGCCGCTCCGCGGCATGTGGGATCCTCCCAGACCAGGGCGCGAACCCGGTTCCCCTGCACCGGCAGGTGGACGCGCAACCACTGCGCCACCAGGGAAGCCCAAACCCGTTTTTCAGACAAAGAAACAGAGGCTCAGAAACTTGCCGGGATTTAACCCTCCCACTTGCTACTTCCCACGTTGTGCATCCACTGGGCTAAATTCACCATGAAGTGCAAGTCAGATTAACCCAGAAGCTGAGGTTCTATTCCAGCTCTGCTCCTGGCCTTTACCAACACATATGCTACCCCTCCCCCACCTCTCACCCACAGGAACCCCCCCCCCCCCGCCTTCCCACTCCCCAGAGGCCCACCTGAGACACATGCGACCCTGCTCTAGGAGCTAAAAGATGTAAAAGGAGGGAAACTGGCATCTGTTGAGCAACAACCTGTGTTGAGCACTTTCATATATGCTTTTCTAATTTAATCTCTTCAACCACCCTATAGTGAATATCCCCATTTTACAGAAGAGGAAGCGGAGGCTCCGAGATGGGAAACTGAGGTCACACAGTCACGTACAGTGCCAGGATTAGACCAGGTTATCTGAATCTAAATCCACGCTTCTGCTGCACCAAACCACTTCTCAGCTCTGTCTAGATGCCATTTGAGGGTCCTGGCATACCTGCCATGTCTCCTCTGTCCATGACCGCCTGCCCCCGCCCTACCCAAGCCCTGGGTCCATGAGCAGCAGGCCAGGGATGAGAGGGAAAGGGAATTCGCTTCCTGCCCAAAGGCTGGAGGACCTTAGAGCCCAGGACAGCTCCCAGCTGCCCCCTCAGCCCCATGTCCATGATCTGGGCCTGCCCTCCACAGACCCAAATCCAGGTGCTGGGCTGGAATGCCGATTCCTGGCCGGCTTCTGTCAGTTCCCCTCCAAGGGGCTGGTCCTGTTTTCTGTATCACACACTGGCCCTGTGTCCTCCCCTCCCCCAGTGTCCTGCTTCATCATGGACAGGCCCTTGGTATGGGGACTCCCAGACCCCTTTGGCTCACATACTGCTCTATGGCTCCATCCTACCCAGAATATCCTTGAATGTCCATATCTGACTCTTTGTTTTCAAATTTTCTGACTGTTTTGAAACTGTGACTGTCAACCTCACACCTTAGTTCCCTCAACCCACCAGCCATGTCTGCCTGGACTTACTCTCCTCCTTCATACGGCCTGTCTGCTCCGAGATCCCAGGGTGCCCCGTGGCCCTGCCTGCAATGACCAAGGCACCCAGTTTCCATCACTGGGTTTCATGCCCCCGAACCTCACTGTCTCTGTCTTGAGTCCCTCATATCACTGGTGAGCCCTCCCTTCATTATCTGCAGGCCCCAGTCCTAGACCCTGATGTGGGCCAATGTTCCCTAAGGCCCTCCTTGTCCCAAGCTCTTCAAGCTTGGACCTCAGCCAAGACATGAGAGCCCAGACCTTACAAATGTTCCTGGCCTTACCCAGATGGCCTCTCTGGCCACCGTCCAAGCCCTGGCTTGACAGGCAGTGGACAGACTCTTGGTGTAGCTCCCCAGTGGTGGTCAGGATCAAACAACAGGCAAGTAGACTACAAAGCCCAAACAGGGTTTATCCCCATGACAACAGCCACAAGCACAACATGGTAATATATGTACCCAGGAGGCCACAGCTGGTACAGGCGGCTGTGAGTCACTCATGGCTCAGCCTCAGAACAAGTGGAACTGCGGTTCTGGTATGCACGCTGCCCTGCTGCTGGGGGCAGAAGAACAAAGTCTAGAAAACCAACATTTTCTACTTCTCAGCCCTGGTCTGGCTCTTTGACTCAGGACTGGTCCCATCATAATTTATCCCTGACCATCAGGTTCTCGGGGTCCTTCAGAGAATGCCCAACTCCACCAGTCATTACGGGAATACATATTGAAACAGCTTCACAGCACCGCTCCTGACCAATATGGCAAGACAGGAAAAAAATCAAAACAAAATAAAACTGACTTGTGGTTGCTGAGGGGGAGGGGGAGGGGGAGCGGGGAGGGAGGGTTAGGGAGTTTGGGATTAGCAGAAGCAAACTATTCTATATAGGATGGATAGACAACAAGGTCCTACTGTAGAGCACAGGGAAATATATTCAATATCCTGCAGTCAACCATAATGGAAAAGAATATGAAAAAGAACACACATACATATATATATATATATATATATATATATATATATATATAAAAAACCGAATCACTTTGCTGTATAGCAGAAATTAACACAACACTGTAAATCAACTATACTTCAATAAAATAATTTTTTTAAATAAAATAAAATAAAACAGCTCCAAACAAATAAAAACGATGAACCTTACTATTGGAGGGCTGTGTGGACTGGCCACATGTAATTGGTGCCATGGTAAATGGGTTCAATATTTCCAGAGAACTATCTAGCAATATGTGACAATATAAAACTGTGCACATCCTTTGACCTAGTGATTCCGCTCGGGGATTGCTTCCCAGTGAAATGTTAAGAAAGTAATTTGTACAGAGGTATTCATAGCAGTGATATTTATAACAGCAAGAAATTGGAAAGGGCCCAAAGGTTCAGCACTTGGGGACTGACTCAGCAAACTGGGTCGAGTGAGCATCTCAGATGCTCTGCAGCCGGGAGGTGTGGATGCGCGCAGGGTCGGGGGAATGGACATGCGTTCCTGGGTAGGCCAGACAGGAAGTGACCCAGCTCAGAGCCCCACAGACTCCAGCTCCACCATGTAAATGTTCAGTCAGTTACTTCACGTTACCTTCAGGTTGATTCAGTTAAGTCAGTAAACTTCGTGTGAATTAGGAGAGCTTTAAAGGTCGTTTTTCAAAAGACATTAAAAATGTTAAAAAAAAAAAAAGGAACTCCATCGACAAAATTCCATCATGATCCTTGGGCACGCTTGCCTTCCAAGATGTCCTCTCTTGAACCTCTGTTCTCTTGTGTCTGTGCAGAAGGAGCCAGGCTCACCCGCGGGACCAGATGGGGGCAGCGCAGGGGCTGGTGTGGACCTGGGGGCCCAGGGCCCTGAGATGGCTGTGAGGACCACAGGCCTGTGCATGAGGCCCCAGACACTGTGGTGGTGCAAGAACCCCATCCTTTCAGGCTTCATCCTTCTCTTCCTGAGTCTTTCTCCCTCAAGGGACCACCCTGGGCACATTCTTTCTTCTCTGTGTCTCAGGAAGAGGTTATTAAAGAGGCCTTCCCCTCAAATGAGATTCTGGGGGGCTAGAACATCTCCGAGAGTCAAAGCATGAGCGTCTATTGGTGGCATTGCAGGCAGAGGCCGGGGCTTCCACATGCCTACAGTAGGACTAGCCCGGGGTATGAGTCCTCACCCAGCTACAGCGCTCCTTCAGAATCACCTGAGCAGCTTGCATAACAGAGATTATTGGGCCCCATCCTAAACTCTTTGGGGGTAGGGGCTGGGAACGCGTATTTTTCAAATCTCCGGAGGTTTGCACGAGGCAAATCACTGTCCTAGAGCCTCCCTTGCCTAAGAAAGAAGCCATGGGTCTGTCTTCCTGGGTTCCTAGGTTCAGAGGGCTCTTATTTGGACCAAAGGCCAGCTTGCAGTCAGCAGTCATGGCAGAGACCATAGCCCCTCACACACACACACACACACACACACACACACACACACACACACACAGATACACACATAACCCTCAAGGGAAGGCCCCAGCCCAGTAGCCTAGAACATCGGGGAAGGTCCTCCACAGGCCCCTGAAATGGGAACCAGCCTCCTTAGGTCCCCAGAGACCTAGCTTCCCAGCCCCTGCCTTGGCCCCAGCATTGTGTGTCCCTGACACAGGCAGCCTCCCAGATGTCCGGTTCCCCCGCTGCCTGCTGCAGGGGCACCAGCTGCAGCTGCTCCTGGTACACACCCACGTCCCAAGGGGGGCATCGGGGCCTGCGGCCCCTCCCGCCCAGGCCATACTTACGGAGTCATTTTATAAAGCTGCGTCCTCCTCTCAAACAGCGACCCTCCCCAGGCCCAGGGCCACACCCCGGCCACGGGCGTGGCCTGGGCAGACTCGGTCTCACCGCCCCCTGTCTCCAGGACTCTCTTCAGCTTCACATTGGTGCTTGAGTCCCCCAGCCTGTTGTCAGGAAACACCGAGAGTCGTCAGCCCTGCCCCCATCCAACCACCCTGCCACGTGACAACCGCTGCAGTGGCCTCTGTGGTCCTGGGGAGCTGAGAGAGCAAGGGGAAGGATGCGGAGGGACTCTGGATTGGGGGGCTCGTCCCAGGGATGCTGGAGTGAGTTTCTGAGCCCTATCTAGGATGTTGAGGAGTGACAGGGTGGAGGCCACTTCTGCTGAGATCTTCCTCCAAACTGTTCCCGAGGTAGCAAAAGACCTGCGGACCCCGGAGCTCCCCAAAGGCACAGTCTTCAAGCCTGTGTGGCCTGATTTGGGGGATCTGGATGCCTTCGGGGGTAGGGGCAGGGGCAGCACCACCTTCCCAGCAATGGCAGGGCTGTACACGCTGGGAATGAGCTTGGGCTGAAGGCGCGCGGGACAAACAGGTATGATGGCCGGCCGCACTGAGCTGGCCGCCTCACGGCAGCATCCCGGAGCGAGGGGGTGGGCAGCACCCCTCCCTAGATCAGGGGCCCTGCCCTGAGGGAGGGAAGCCAGGCCTGGGCTTCTCGGGGACGTGAGGTCACACAGACTTGAAGGGTCCAAGTTTTCCCTGGGGGCACTGGAAAGACATTTCTGCTCGCATCTCGGGCCCCCCTCTCATCAGCCTCCCGCACCCTGGTCTACGCCCAGCCTCCCTCCGGTTTGCTGATAGTGCCCGACTATGAGGGGTGTTTGGGGGCAGCTCGGTGGGGCTGGAGGAAGCCAGGGTTACCGACTGAGGCCTCAGCCCTCGGTGGGCGTCGTCACGGAGGCCAGACTTTAGGAAGAACTCAAGTGTTTTGCATCCTGTGCAGAGAATCTTTGTTCTGCTTTTATAGCAACAGTGGACAGAGAACATCAAGGGACAGGGAGGCCCCTTGCTGCTTCACAGCCAACCTCACGCTGTGCTGTCCCCGGGAGCCGTGGGGAAGGGCCGGTGTCACACAGACCCCCATGAGGGAGCACTGATGGCTGAGGCTGGTGACCCACCAGCCAGGAGGAGGGAGCAAGTTGAGCTGCATCAACTGCTGAGATTGCCCGCAACTAGGCAGAGCCAAATCCTGGGTAACCAAGGGCATGACCGTGACTGTGCTACATGGGAAATGGGCATCGAGGCTCACACAGTATCTGTCTGAGGATATTCAGTTTTCTCATCGTGTTTTATTACCCTTCAGTCTCCATAGTGTCTTTGTGGACAAGGCTTCACAGACTTGGGATTCTCTGACCCAGTGGTTCTAGTTGGCAACCAACATAGAAAACATAAAAGCAACTGGCTCTGGACGAAGCTGGGGGAGGGCGGGGACTGGAGCACTACACCCTCAGCTTCTCCCTCCACCTCCAATGATTCCCTGGAGTTAGTTCTGGGTGACCCTGGGGCTCCAAATGTCATTTGAAAGTCACTGGTCTGGTCCAACCTTCCCATTTTCAAAAAAAAGAAGCTGAGGCCCAGAGTGGGTAGTGGTTTGCCAAAGGTCACACAGCAAGTTGGTAGCAAAGCCAGGACTGGAGCTAGAACTGAGGCCCCAAGACTCCTAAGCATTGTGACCTCCAGCTCCTACCGAAGGCAGCCAGCCACCCGGCCCATGGTTCTGAACTCCTCCAGCCTTCTCCCGCCCACTATCTGGCTCTCGCGAATGCAAGGACCTGGCGTCTGGGCCACTTCGTCCAGAAATGAGGCCAAGTCAGGCACCTGAGTTCCTGGCCCTTCAGGACTGGATCTGGACACCTGTTCTGAAAACCTTCTCATTCTTTTCTCCCGGGGAACCTCTCCACTCCCACCCCCCAACCCCCTGCCAACCTGCTGGGACTCCCAACTCTACTTCCTGATGGCTCCCCTGAGCTCCAAATGCCTCAGAGTCCCTCCAGAAGAACCCCAACTCCCCAGGTCCAACACTGAACTCATCTCCCTGCGGACCTGCTCCTCCTCCTATGTTTTCTGGCAACATCTACCCAATCCCCCCAGAAACCCAGATGCCACCCTAACTCCTCTGTCCTTCAACTAGCCCTGTGGGTTCGACCTTCAATGCCCTCCTATCAGTCCCTCTCCTCTGTCCCCCGTGGCTCTCTCTGGGTTTAGGCCTCATGTGTCTCCAGCCTCCTTCCAGTCTCCTGACCTCCAGTTCTGCCTGCTCCACGAGCATCACACTTTC
This sequence comes from Physeter macrocephalus, assembly GCF_002837175.3. NCBI lineage: Eukaryota > Metazoa > Chordata > Mammalia > Artiodactyla > Physeteridae > Physeter > Physeter macrocephalus. Next base: position 62,828,726 of record NC_041229.1, on the reverse strand, counting down.
CAAAGTCAATCTGAGCACATCACCTTTCTGCTAACAAGGATTTTTCGACAGGCTCATTCCACAGGACAGAATCCAAACCCCTGTGAGGCTGTGTGAGCTGCCGCCCTCTGTCTCCTGCTTCTCCCTGCCCTCCCCTCCAGGCTGGCCCACCTCTGCTTTGCTCCAGTCCCCCTTCAAGTCTCCTTCCAGATCTCCCCAAGCGACTTCATCTTTCTCCTCTCTCTGCCTCTGCACACACCCTCTTCTCTCCCCAGATCACGATTTCTCCAAGGGTGGCCTGAGGGTCGCCCGCTTCGCTATCCCCAAAAGCACACTGCAGACTCCTGGGCAATGCACCGCCCAGACTGACCGAAAGAGAGTCTTTGCGTGTTTAACAGAGAGCCCATGGGTGCTGCGCACCCAGTGCTGGGGAGCAACTGCATCAGGCCAGCTGCCCTTGTCCTAGCCTCCCTCCTTCTCCAGCTGGGCGAGGGGTCTCCTTTCTGCCCCACGCTCTCAAGGGAGTGGCTGGCTGGGACTGGGTGTTTCTTCCTCTGGGCTGTGAGCTCCATGCAGGCAGGGACCATGTCTTCCTCCTACTTGGGAATCCCCAGCACCTGGCACAGAGAAGGGGCTTAGGTAGCTAGTGCTGAATGAATGGGGCCTCCAGGTGAGCCCCAAAGCCCAGGAGCAGAAGGAGGTCCCAGCTGAGCTGGTGACCCGCTGCAGCTTGTCTGGAAATCTGAGAAGTGGCTCCCAGTGTCTCTGAGGTTGCACCTGCCCCCTTCCCCTCACCCCATGCACAATAAAGGAGACGTGTGGTGGGGGGTAGGTAACTAGGACCTACTGAGAGCTTCACACAGCGATGCTTAATACCCAGGCCTCCAAACAACGTTTGCATGCATACATACATAAGTTTATTATAAATTTTGCCGACGTAAAGGATGTATAGCACATAATTTACAAACAAAAATTCCATATAGCCAGTTGATAGTCCCCCAAATCAATGTGTTCATTGATTTTTGCTTATGCTCTAGCTGGAGCCAACCTATGGCTGCAGTGACAAATGGGCATAGTTCCAACTTGCGTGTTGGTTGATATTTTCGTTTAACAAGTAAGATGAAGGTGAAACAACAAAGGTGTGTCAAAACATCACTCATTCATCTGTGATTTGAGTGACTTCTTTGCTGAATCGGTTAACAGTTTCTGAACACTGGAAAAATAATTCTTCAATAGTTTGTGCTATTCACAAAAAAGCAGCCACAGACATGACAAACTTGAAAGTTTAATCTGCACTCCTAAAATTGTTTTCCATCCCTTTCTTAAGTCTAGACCATCAACAAAAGAATAAATCAGGTCTTAACTTGTAGCATCTGCTGACTTCCAGGGAAGAAATACTTCGATTTTGAGACGTGACTGAATGCGGAGTCGGGAACAGATGCACAGCAGTGCCTCCAACAGACCAGCCGCCACACAGATACAAGGGACACACATCACCTCAAGAGCACAGATGCGGTCCAATGTAGTAAAAAAATTAACAAGTGGGGAGTCTGAGTATTTATCACCTTTGTTTTTAACATTATTTAAATTTACATTTATATAGTTTAAGTATTAATAACAGCTATATTTAGCAACTGGCTTACAAAACTTTCCCTTTATTGTACAATTGATTCTCGTGGGGCGATGGGAGCCAGCTCCAGGACAGCAATCCTAAAGGACTGAACATGACCAGCTGTAACCCACCAGGCCACCAGAGGGGCCGGTCCTCTCCCCAACCCTCGAGAGTCTAGGTTGTGAGCTGCCAGGGATGGGATCGCACTCGTTTCCCCACATGAGCCTCAGGTTCCTCAACTTGGAGAGGAAAGACTACGGCCACCAATGCCTGTCCCTTCTCCAAACACACTCTGCACACTCACGTGCTAGTTCATTTCCATCCCTCCCCCAGCACACACATATACACATGCGTGCGCGCACACATGACCTCGGACACACCATGCATGTAACTTCATGCAGCCCTCCCCCTCCCAAGCCACACCACATACAGTAATGTGCCAGCCCCTCCTCCAGGTGCAGGCGAGCAAGCACGTGTGAAGCTGCCTCCCAGACATCACCTCAGACGCGCCACATATATATTCTTCCTGCAGCTATATCTTATACTCACCACTATCCACATACCCTACACCACAATATACACACACGCACGTGTACCCGAAACGCCTTCACATACTTCGTATGCGCATCTCCCCCACCAAATACCTGTTACCCCCGACTCAAGGCATCTCACACCTCAACGGGTGCCATACCCTGCCCACCATGCACCTGCCCCACTCCAGACGTACCACACACACCTCCAGCACGTACGCACACACACCATGCATGCATGTACCCCATCACCCGCCTCATCCCTCCACGCTTGCCTAGCACAGGCGTTCACACGTCCCACCCTGCACGCGAGCTCACGCTCCAGGCATCTTCATATCACCCCCCCTTTCCAAGACAGGAGACGCCGCCCACCCCCCTACCACAACTCTAAGCCCACCTCCTGGATCAAGGAATGTGAGGGGATCCTGGCAGCAAAGGCCGAGAAAGCTGGAGTGAGCTTCCCTGGGGTCACAGCTCAATTCCTGGAGGTCAGGCCCTGGCATGAGGCCCAGGGAGGATGACACAGGACGGGACAAGGGATGGGACAAACACTGCTGGCTCGATATTTTTGTGTCCTTCAGACCCAGCCTCAGGCACCCTGGGTGGCTCCAGCAGCCCACCTCCTTCCTGCTCTCCCCAGCGCCCCACCCCCCAAACAAAGATGCCCCACCTGCTTCCAGAAGCTCCTCCCACGCCTGGCCAGAGCAGGTCTCCCTGGGGCCTGCGGGCCTCGCTCAGGAGCAGTGAGTGCTGAGCTCAGGCTCTCCTGGGCTGGTGGGAAGGTGAGCAGAGAAGTCAGGGCCCCCAGCTACAAGCTCCACAGATGCTTGCAGGACGCAGGGGGCGTCCCCTTCCTGTCTTGCCAGACTGAGGCTGTGGCAGAGGCACACCCTGTCCTTGGCGGTCCCGGCCCTCAGACCCACCTGAAGGCCAGGCCCTGCCCAGTCCCCCCGACCACCACCCTGTACTCCTTTACTGTCCTGGCCACCTGGCCCATTATGGGCAGAGGTGGGTCCTGGGTTGAGAGGACTATCTCTGCTTCCATCACCCCAGCATTTGTGTGGCCTGGGTGAGGGCCTCCCTCCTGGGCCTTGAGGGAGGAGGAACCAGTGTTCAGCAGATGCCAGCTGGGCTCCAGGTCCCATGATGGGCAGATGCCAGCACTTCTGCCTAGAGCACCTCCAGCTCACTCTAAGAGCAGCCTTGGACTGGGTCTGATAGACACAGGAAAGTCATCTCAATGGCACATCACCCCTCCTTACAGCCACAGCCCGGCATCAATCCAGAATATTGCACCAGGCCTTAGTGGATGATGGTGAGGTACCCACCTCTCTCTTTAGAAACTGTTTCTCTCTCTCTCTCTCTCTCTTTCTCTCTCTCTCTCTCTCTCCCTCCCTCCCCCTCCCCCATCTCTCTCTCTCTCACACACACACACACACCCTAGACTGGCCCTAACCTAGTGCAGCCTGTTTTCTCTGGACTCCACATCCTGGTCTTCCCAGAAGATGCTGCCTACAGGTTTCCATGGAAACAATAGTTGGGCTCCCTGACTACTGAGTTACAACAAGCCCTTCTCTCTGCCTAACTTAGGAGGCTTCCAGGGGACCCAGGCTGGGCATCTAGGCCTGGGCTCCAGACTCACCTTGTGGCCAGAGGCTAGTCCCTAACCCTCAGGCCTCAGTGTCCCAGGGGCTCAGTGAGGATAAGCTGGTGACACTGCAATTAATAATTTTCTTACACATCAGAAATATCTAGTTAAAAATATAAAACAAGAGGTTCTATCCTTTTCACAAAGGCAATAGAAGAAATAACATATCCCGAAAAACTTTACAAGAAATGTCTCAGATATACAGGAAAACATACTAAAATTCTAAAAAAAATCACAAGAAATCTTACCTATACAAACACCCCTGATTTAAGGAGATGCATACTCTGCTCCTGTCTGGTATTATAATTTTGGTATGCATTTCTACAAATGAATTTATAGATTTGATGCCATTCTAATCAAAAGTGCAGTAGGATTTTTTTAACTGGATAAATTTATTCCAAAATTCATCTGGAAAAATAAGCCAATTTTCCAAGACAGCCAAGAAAATTTTATAAAAGAGAAGGAATAAGGAGGCACTTGCCACATCAGCTCTCAAACTGTACTAAGACTGAAATAAGCAAAACAGTGGAACTGGCTTGAGAATGCCCAAACAGACCAATGTAGTGTGGAAAGGGACTCACGTCTATAGAGGAAATTGGCTTATGATAAAGATGGCCTTTCAAAAGACTGAAGAAATGTTGTACTATTTACCAAATGGTTTACAGATCAACTTGCTATCCATTTGGGGGAAAAAAGTTATATCCCTACTTCATATCAGACACAAAAACAAATAACAGACGGATTAAGATTTATTGTAAAAAAGAAAACATTTCTTCAAGGAGAAAACATTAGACAATACTGTTCTAATCATGCATAGGGAGTAGGGGAGTTTTTCTAAGCATGTCCCCGAATCCAGAAGGCTACAGATTTTATTAGGTTCAAAACGACAGTCTTCTATATGGCAATAGACACTGTAATTGAAGTGAGTGCAAAGTTGGCAAATGTGCAATGGGGTGGCACGTCATATATTGCTGGGGAGAGTGCTGAATGATGGTCTTTCTGGAAGGAATGTCTAATACTAAAGTATCAAAGACCTTTAAAGACATTCATTCTTTTTGAGCCATTAATTTCACTTCTCTGAAGCTATTCTAAGAAAGTAATCAGGTGAGCATGGAAATTTATGTACAAAGATGTTCATCACTGAGAATTTAGAAATTATTGAAATAACCAAAATAGGAGAATGATTAAATAAATTTCAGTAAGTCCATAAAAAGAGCTATTATAGAGCCGCTAAAAGTTTTCAATATTAAATGATATGGGAAAACATGTTACATGAAAAGCTTAGATGACAAACAGTCTACACAACTTTGCAAAAAGGATATATGCACACACAAACATATATAATTGCTTTGTGAACGAACTCAAACTGCATATTTTTTTGGATAATTCCTAAGAAGATTTTTTTCCAAAATAGTACCTAAAGAGAATTAAATCCATTTTCTTGATTAACAAACAATTTTCTGCAATAGCAGCACAAAACAAAACAACCTTATTTTTAGAATTCACTCTGCAATGTCCACAACTTGACTCCACTCCACTCTGCAAAGCTTTACTGTTCCCAGGGGCATGACAGTAACTAGTTCTGGGCATTGGCTATACAAGGCTTCTTCTCTCACCCTGAGATTAAGCTTTTCCTATGTCACAACAGCCTTTCTTTGAAGAATATTAGTGCAAAGTTTATAAAAATGCATCCCCCAAAAGGTCCAAATGCTGTTGGTAGGGCAAGTGAAAATTAAGTGGTTGAGAAAAACACAGGAAGAAAGAGCTAAGAGGCAGAAAAACAGCAGAGCATGTATTTTCTTTAAGGTCTTATAGTCAGACAGTTTATTTTTAAGACGACAGACTTCACTGAAGGGAAAAATAACATAGGACTTTACCCTGATTTTTTTTTTCTTACTTTATCAGATGTTTTTTGCTTTATGGTTTGGCCAGCTTTCTTTCCTTCCTTCCTCCCTCCTTCCCTCTCTCTCTTTCTTTTTTTCTTTTTGTATGACCTAAGGGTTGCCAGGAGTGGGCACATAGTAAAAGATTAAAAAGAAATACATGGGGCTTCCCTGGTGGTGCAGTGGTTAAGAATCCACCTGCCAATGCAGGGGACACGGGTTCGAGCCCTGGTCTGGGAAGATCCGACATGCCTCGGAGCAACTGAGCCCCCGTGCCACAACTACTGAAGCCCGTGCACCTGGAGCCCGTGCTCCGCAACAAGAGAAGCCACCACGATGAAAAGCCTGCGCACCACAACGAAGAGTAGCCCCCACTCGCCACAACTAGAGAAAAGCCCACGCACAGCAACAAAGACCCAACGCGGCCAAAAATAAATAAATAAAATAAATACATTTATTAAAAAAAAAATACATGAAGGGTAGGAATTCCCTGATGGTCCAGTGGTTAGGACTCAATGCTTTCATTGCTGTGGGCCCGGGTTCAATCCCTGGTCAGGGAATTAAGATCCCGTAACCCGTGAGGTGCAACCAACAAAACAAAACAAAACAAAACATGAAGGAAAAGGTGCTCAACTTCACTATTCACCAGGGAAATGCAAAGCAAAACAACAATACCACACACTCACCAGGACTGCTAAAATAAAAACAGTTTTGGTGAGGATGTGAAACAACCAGGACTCATATACTGCTGGCAAAAGTGCATTTGTAGAACCATTTGGGAGAACTTTGGCAACACCTGCTGGAGCTGAACAGAAAACTCAGCAATTCCACTCCTAGGTACATAGCTTGCAGATATGCATACACACATGCAGCAAGAGACAGGTACAAGAATGTTCATAACAGCAGTAGTCACAGTTGCCAAACACTTTAAACTCCCCAAATGCCATCAACAGTAAAATGGACATATAAACTATGCTATAGTCACACAATACTACACAGTGACAATAAATGAACTACTGTACTTGCCTAATCTCACAAATATAATATTGGCAAAATAAACCAGACCCCAAGAGGATATAACAAATTATTCCATTTATATAAATGTCAAACACAGGCAAAATTAATCCATAATGTTAGAAGTCGGTTTAACTGCTTTGGAGGGGGAAGTTACCAGAAAGGAGTTCAAAGGGAGTTTCTAGGGTGCTGGCAATGTTTTGTTTCTTGGTCTGAGTTTTGTTAAGATAACTGTGTTCAGCTGTGAAAATTCATTATAATCTGTGTACTCAATATTTGTGCATTTTTATGTGTACTATACTATAAAGAAAAGTTTAAAAAATAGAAATAAATCAAAATGCTAACAGGGGTTGCCTCTGGGTGTTAGGATTATAGGTAATCTTACGTTTCTTCCTTATATTGTTTTATGTATCCCAAATGTACCACAATGAACATATTTTTTTTTAAAATTTTAATATTATTTTACAATATATGTTCATACCACATGATGCCACCATGTTTCTAAAAGGTGTTGTGAAGTTGGCCTGGGCAAGAGCCCCTACTTTTTTTCCTGAGGAGTATCCATTTCCTCTTTCCTGAGCCTGGGCCAGTGGTTCCCAAATCTTTCTAGACATCAGAGTCTCCTGGGGAGCTATTTAAAAATTCAGATTCTTGGGCTGACTCCCAGAGATTCTGATTTAGTCGTTCTAGGCTGGGCTCCAATATGGCATCCCTCAAGTTCTAAGGTACTAGGACTACACACCACAGTGTCTGAACTGTTGAAGCTTCATCTCTCCCTGCTGGACACGGGCTGGGAAAACCTGCCTGGGGCACTGATCATCCCCCTTGGGTAGGGCTGTGAAGTGGGGACCAGACCCTAGGATTTGGGAGCTTTCTGGGAGAGTGAGAGCTTGGAAGGCCCAAGGCAGCCCCTGCTTCAGCCAGACTACCGGAGAGGGAGTACAGCAAAGCCCTTAAGAGCACAGATATGGAGTCAAATAGACATGGGATCAAATCCAGCTTTGTGATAAGCTCTGTGACCTCTCAGGGCTTAGCCTCTCTGAGCCTTAGTTATATCACAGGAATTCACAGGGATTCTAACACATATTTCACAGAATTATGAATGTTAAATAAGACAATTTATGTAAAACACTTAACACAAAGCCTGGCATGCAGTAAGATCACAATGTTAATAGTGATGATATCTACTATATGGGAGCATTACTTAATACTTAATACTTATAGAATTACTACATTTAATTGAATATTGTATTTAACATTATATATATTATAGAGAGAGACATTAATTGATATTGAGTATGGACAGTCCAAATAATGGAAAGTCTGATGTTCTGATGATTGTTTTAAGAAATACATCTTTACCTATTATGGTATGGTCCCCTTTGTAGACACTATATATCAAAATACTCATATGTACGAATTCATTCATTCATTCAATAAAGGTTAAGTGCACAAGCCTTTGAAAGCTTGCCTCACCACTTATGTGACAATGTGACTTTGACCAATTTACTTAAACACTATGTGTCCCAGTTTCTTCATCTCATATTGAGAATGAATATGGTGGTTGAGACTGTTACATGAGTTAATATGTGTAAATGGCTTAGCACTGTGTGGTACACTGTAAGTCCTTAGGAAATGTTGGCTATTATTGTCCATTCAACATTTATTCTGTGCTTACTGTTCACATGCACTGTAGGCTGAGGACCCAACAACGAAAAAGACAGACATGGCCCCTGCCTTCATGGAGCTTGTAATCGAATGACAGTAATATATATAAACCACTTTTAAAATGGATGAGCAAATGGGAACTTTCCTAGCAGAGTTACATTGCATGGTGGCATGTCCCAATCATCAAAGCCCTTCACCACATCCTATTCTCGAATCTCTTTTCAATAAGAATTTCCTGTGACACATCAGGCTCCTTGTGGCACAGTTTCTGACTTTCATGTAGGAGACAGCTCTGCCGAGAAGCCTAAAACCCAGCTACCCCAAGACCCTCCCTGGGGCTCAGGCCCATGAAGGCCAGGATGATGATACAGCAGGGCTCCCTCTGAAGCAGGTATAAATGCAGCCACATGAAGGCTCATGCAAGTCTAGCCCCTGTGCAGTAGAGCACGAACCCTCAAGCCCAGTGTTACCCAGCTCTGGGAGGAAGGCTCTGCTGCACTGAGCTCGTCTGCTCTGAGACAACCAGGCCAGTGAAGTGCAGCTGGTCTTGGGTCTCCTTGTTTCCACCAGCCATGCCTCCATACCCAGCTTTCATTCATTCAGTGCACTCACACTGAGCACCTACTCCTGCCCTCCACCAAGAGTACAGAGCCAAGATGGGGCTTTACCCTCAGAGAGGTCACAGTCCAGTAGCAGATTCACATGTAACCCATGATTACAGTAAAAGGAAAATGATACTAGATGACAATTTGAATACACATATGAAGAACACTGGAAATGGTAAATATGTAGGTATATGTAAAATATTTTTTCCTCATTAAACAAACAAACAAACTGAATCCAGCAACATATAAGAAGGATTATACATCCTGACCAAGTAGGATTTATCCCAGGGGTGCAGAGTTGGCTCATCATCCAAAAATCAATTAATATAATACACAATATCAGTAGAATAAAGGACAAAACCACACAATCATCTCAATAAATGCAGAAAAAGCATCTGAAAAAATTTGACACCACTTCATGATAAAATCATTCAACAAATTAGGAATAGAAGGGGATTTCCTCAACCTGACAAGGGGCATCTATGAAAAACCAAAAACTAACATCATACTTAAAAGTGAAAGGCTGAACACATACCCACTAGGATCAAAACAAATCTATTCAACATTGTACTGGAGGTTCTAGCCAAGATGAACAGGCAAGAAGATGAAATAAAAGGCATCCAGATTAGAAAGGAAGAAGTAAAATGATCTCTATTCATAGATGACATGATTTTGTATAAAGAACACCTAAGGGTCCACTAAAAGCTATTAGAACTAATGAACAAGTTCAGCAAGCTTGCAGGATACAAGATCATTATATAAAATCAGTTATATTTCTATATACTTGCAGTGAACAATCCAAAAATGAAATTAGGAAAACAATTCAATTTACAAAAGCATCAACAAGTACTTCGGAATGAATTTTTTTAAAAGAAGTATAGACTGTTCATTGAAAACGACAAACTTCTTTCAAAGAAATTAAAGACCTAAATAAATTAAAAGATATCCTGTGTTTATGGATCAGAAGATTAAATGTTGTTAAGATGGCAATACTCCTCAAATTGATCTACAGATTCAACACAATCCCCATCACAATACCAGCTGGTTTCTTTGCAGAAATTGACAATCTGGTCCTAAAATTCATATGGAAATTCAAGGGGCCCAGCATAGCCAAAACAATCTTGAAAAAGGACAAATTTGGAGAGCTCACACTTCCTGATTTCAAAACTTACTACAAAGTTACAGTAATCAAGACAGTGTGGTACTGGTACAAGGACAGACTCATAAATCAACATAGTAGAATTGAGAGTCCAGAAATAAACTCACATTTACAGTCAATTGATTTTTGGCAAGGATGCCAAAACCATTTGATTGTAGAAAAAATAGTTTTTTTCAGCAAATTGTGCTGGGACCACTGAATATCCAAAGTAAGAAAAACCTGGGAACCCCCCACCACCACCTCACACTATATACAAAAATTAACTCAAAATTACTGAAAGACCTAAATGTAAGAGCTAAAACTATAAAACTCTTAAGAGGAAACATAGGCATAAATCTTTGCGACCTTTGATTAAACAATGATTTCAATAGATACGACACCAAAAACACAAGCAACAAAAGAAAACAATAGGTAAATTAGACTTCATAAAAATTTAAAACTTTTGTGTTGTAAAGAACACCATCAAGAAAGTGAAAAGACAACCCACAGAAAGGGATAAAATAGTTGCAAATTATTATCTGACAAGGGACTCCTTGTATCTAGAATACATAAAGAATGCTTACAACTCAGTAATAAAAAGACAGTCATTTAAAGATGAGCAAAGGATCTGAATAGACATTTTTCCAAGGAAGATACATAAATGACTTACAGGCATACCATTAGTCAGTATTAGTCATCAGGGAAATATAAGTCAAAACCAGAATAAGATACCACTTTACACTCACTAGGATGGCTATAATCAAAACCACAGATAAAATGTGTATTGGTAAGGATGTGGAGAAATTAGAATTCTCATGCATTGCTGGTGGGAATGTGAAATGGTACAGCCACTTTGGAAAACAGTCTGGCAGTTCCCCAAAAAGGTTGAACATACAGTCTCCCAGAAGTTCTACCCTTAGGCATATACCCAAGAGAAAGGAAACATGTCCACAAATGTTCACAGCAGCATCATTTATAATAGCTAAAAAGTGGAAACAATGTGAATGTCCATCAACTGATGAATGAATAAACAAATGTGATATATCCATATAACTGAATATTATTTGGCAATGAAAAGAAATGAAGTATTGAGACATGCTACAACATGAATGAACCTTGAAAACATTATGATAGGAAAGAAGTCAGTCACAAAGGACCACATATTGTGTGATTCCACTTACATGATACGTCCAAAATAGGCAAATCTACAGGAACAGAAAGTAAATTAGCAGTTGTGTATGGATGGGGGTGGGGAGAGGAAAGAGGAGTGACTACTAATGGGCATGGGTTTTTTTGGGGTGGTGTGGGGTAAATGAAAATATTCTAAAATTGATTGTAGTGTTGGCTGCACAACTTAAAACACATTGAACTGTACACTATAAATAGGTGAATTGCACGGTATATGAATTATATCCCAATAAAGGTATTTTTTTGAAAGATAATTGACTGTTTAAAGCAAAAATAATGACAATGTATAGTTGGGTTTATATCAAAAGTAAAAGCAAAATGTATGACAACAGCTAAAAGACAAGAAGAGGGAATGGAAGTATACTGTTGTAAGTTTCTTATGATATTCATGAAGTGGTATAATGTTTTAAGGTAGACTGTGTTAAGTTTAAGATGTACATTGTAAACCCCAGAGTAACCACTAAGAAAAACAAACAAAAACATAAACAAAAATAAGCTAAGAATAGAGATAAAAGACACCCAAGCTAATAACTAATAAGCTAAGAAGAGAGATAAAATAGAATCATAAAAGACACCCACTCTCAAAGAAAGTAGGAAAAGAAAAGAAAACAAAGAACAAGTGGGACAAATAAAATACTAATAGCAAGATGGTAGATTCTAAATCAACCATACTGATGATAACATTAAATGTAAGTGGTCTAAACATTCCAATTAAAAAGCCAAACCCGGGCTTCCCTGGTGGCGCAGTGGTTGAGAGTCCACCTGCCGATGCAGGGGACATGGGTTCGTGCCCCAGTCCGGGAAGATCCCCCATGCTGTGGAGCGGCTTGGGCCCATGAGCCATGGCCGCGGAGCCTGCGCGTCCGGAGCCTGTGCTCC
>NC_041229.1:62803158-62816555 GCF_002837175.3 Physeter macrocephalus | reverse complement strand
TGTGCTCCGCAACGGGAGAGGCCACAACAGTGAGAGACCCGCGTACCGCGAAAAAAAAAAAAAAAAAAAAGGTCAAACTTGTCAGACTGCATAAAAATGACAATAAGGGACTTCCCTGGTGGCACAGTGGTTAGGAATCTACCTGCTGATGCAGGGGACACAGGTTTGATCCCTGGTCCAGAAAGATCCCACATGCCTTGGAACAACGAAGCCCGTGCGCCACAACTACTGAGCCTGCGCTCTGGAGCCTGTGAGCCACAGCTACTGAGCCCGCGCACCTAGAGCCTGTGCTCTGCAACAAGAGAAGCCACTGCAATGAGAAGTCCACGCACCGCAACAAAGAGTAGCCCCCACTTGCCTCAACTAGAGAAAGCCCGTCACAGCAACGAAGACCCAGCACGGCCTAAGATGAATGAATAAATTAATTAATTTTAAAAAAATAATAAAGTCAGAGAGGTTAAAAGTAAAAGGATGGAAAAAGATACACCATGCAAACACTAATCAACAGAAAGCTGGAGTGATTATATTATTATCATACCAATTGGACTTCAGAACAAGAAATGTTACCAAAGATAAAGAAGGACATTTCTTGTTGATGAAGGGGTTAAGTTCTTGAGAGGACATAACAGTCTTAAATGTTTCTGTACCTATGAACAGAACTTCAATACACATGAGGAAAATCTGATAGAACTAAAAAGAAAAAGTAAAAGTAAGGAGAAGGGTCTAGGGAACAGCTCTAGTCATCAGAGATGGAAATTAAAGCCATGGTAATCCATGAGACCACCAGAAACAAGTTTAAGGGAGAAAAGAGACCAGGACAGAATCCTGGGCCACATCAGCACTTCCAGGATGAACAGAGGAAGAAAATCTCATGAAGAAAACTGAGAAATAATTATCAGGATGGCAGGTGGAAAAGGAGAGTGAGGGGTCACGGAATGCAAGGAAGAGGGCTTCGAAAGGCAGAGTGCACTCAGTTGCATCAAATGCTGCTGAGAGGTCAACTGGGAACTGAAAGGCTTCAGCTGGATTTACAGTGAGACTCATTGGAGACACAGGATGAGAAGCTCAGGTGGTGAAGTGGGGGCAGCAGCCAGGTCGCAGTGGATTAAGGACTCAGCAGGAGGCGAGGAAATGGAGATAATAAACACTGGCTTTGATTTTAACAGGCTTGGCTGAGAAGGGCAGGAGAGAGAGGAGGTTGTAAAGTCAAGGTATTTTTGTTTTATTTCTTAACTGGCTTACAAATGAAGGAGCCAGGAGAGTGGAGCCAATGAAGAGGGGAGAAGGAATGAGCAACAGAGGGGGGATCTCGGGTGGAGGGGCAGAGGGGAGGGTCCCCAGATCTCTGGTAGAGAGGTTAGCTGGAAGAGGAACACTTATCTCTCAGTATGATGGGGGCCAGAAGCATGGATGGGCATGGATGCAGCCCAGGGCAGAGGTTAAAGAAATTTCCTCTTGGCAAATTTTCTTTACTTTATAGAGAGAGCCTAGGTAGACTGCTGGGAATGAGTAGGGAAACTGTGGAATAGAAAAGTAGAGGGCTGGGGACTTCCCTGGTGGCACAGTGGTTAAGACTCCACGCTCCCAATGCAGGGGGCCTGGGTCCGATCGCTGGCCAGGGAACTAGATCCTACATGCGTGCCTCAACTAAGAGTTCGCATGCCGCAACTAAGGAGCCCGCCTGCCGCAAATAAGACCCAGAGCAACCAAATAAATAAATAATTTTTTTTTTTTTTTTAAAGAAAGAAAAAAAAGTAGAGGGATTATGTGAGAGCTCTGAAAAAGCTGAAGCGGAACTGGAGTGGGCCTAGGCAGCAGGACTGCTGGGCCACACCGGGGGCTCAGCTGAGGCTGTGGACCATGAATTTGGACTAGTGTCAATTCGTGAAGGGATTCCCATCTCCCACCCTCCTCCCCATCCCTGTAAGTAAGGACTAGAGAAGGCAGGCAGTTACCATGTTCTAGGGGTGGCGTGGGAGACTAAGGGGCCAGGTGGTGACTGGTGAACAGTTGAAGTAACAGGTCATGGGGTCCAGACTGCATAGGATCAAGGGTTGATTCAGGGCGAGGAGAAAAACTAGGAGGCAGGAGCCTGAAGGTCTCTATGAACAGACATAGCGGAGCGGAGGGAAACAGAATGCATAGGAGGTACAGAGAGATTAAGACTTCAGAGGTGGAACAGTTTCAAACGATGACAAGATCCGAGTCATGGGTGACTGAAGTAAAGGTGACATTCAATGAGTTGACGACGACAAAAATCTCAGAGGCCAGGGTACAGAGGAACTGTCCTCATGGACATGGAAGCTGCCAGTATGATTGGTAGAACCTACAATAAAAACACTGTGACAAGATTCTTTTACTCTGGCTATGTCCTTCCGTGGCTGGACCATCTAACTTTGCCATCAATTATGACTATTCCCAGCTTACAGAGATATGACCCTAGAACTCAGCCTTAACCCTGAGGCTACCTGGCCCTTCAACTCCCTTGTCCCTCTACTCACAGCCCTGTGAGCCCATACAGGACTGGCTACCACGAGTAAAATGTCACGCTTGTCGGCACCATCTTGAATTACGCAGTTTTAAAGGGATACTGGCAGAGCCTTTCAACATGGAAGAGCCAGAGTGGTGTGGGGCACCCTGGGTAAAGTAGAGAGGCACCGAATCCCGGAGAGAGTCATCCCAGAAAGCTGGTATAGCCAGGTGTCTCTGCCAGCCAGGCATCAGCTGTGGGTATATAGCCCACAGTATGCTCAGGGCCTCCATTCACAGGAGGCAGGGTCAAAACCAGAGGACTGTGCACTCCCAGTAGGCCCCTTGACTCCCACACAGAGAGGCTGGCTCCCAGGCCTGCAGTGCATAGAGAGAGCCATGAGCAGGGGGCCTGGGTTCTAGTCCTGACTCTGCTGTGAACTTGCAGTGTGACCCTGCCCTGACGCCTCAGTTTTGCCTGCTAATCAAAGGGTTAGATGGATCTTAGAGATTCTTTCGGCCTTGACAGCGTATGGGTGGCGGGTGCCAGCAGGAGACTCATCAGCTCACAGCACTCAAAACGCACCAGCTGCAGAGGACAAATGAGCTGAAGTCTTCAAGCCTCATTAGAGTCATGCAGCAGAGTCCGCCCCCTGGGGTTCAATCCTTAACACCCCTCCGCCTCCTCCTCCTTCCCAAGAGCTTCTGAAGTAGCCTCAAGGGATATACCACCTCCCCACCCCCACTCCCCATCTTTCTCTTCATGAAATTTTCTTTAGGCTAAAAAGTCAACCTGGTTTGAGGCTGTAGAAAAGGAGGACACAGGGCCATACCTGAGACCCATGGTTCTCCACCGAGCCCCCCTTACAGGACACTTCATCAGAGACCTCAGCAGAAACCCAGGACGAACATCCATGAGGGCGCAAACCAGAGCCCCTGATGCCCCGCTATGTCTTTTGCCTGGTCCCTGAAAGGGCAGGCAGGTTCCGTAGGTACTGGGAGCCCTCAACCCACACTGCACCTGGGAAGGGGGTCCGACATCTCGCCTCATCTATAAGGCAAGCCCCCTCCTTCAGAGGACAGCTGTTCCTGCCCATCCTCTGGGCCAAGAAATATATCCTAGGGACCCTGCCATCAATAAAGCACAAATGAGGCTCCGGTCAGGAGTCCTAGAAATGACCCATCTCCTGACTGTAGAAGCAGGCCTTGGGGATGCCAGCCTAGGGCAGGGAGAAAGTGGGTCTGCGGATCTGAATGCTCTTAGTGGTCCTGGGAATGCCTGGCTGAGGGACCCAGGACAGGCTGGGCAGCAGAGTCCAGAACTCTGGGCCCTCTCAGCAGCATCACCTGGCTGGAGTTGGGCAAAAGGACCACAGAAGGGTCCAGGAGGAACAAACCCAGGCCACCAGCCACAACAGCCACAGTGAGGGAAGACTTCACTTAGGGGTCACACACTCCAGCGGACCCCACTTGCCCTGCACACAGCTGAGCGCAAACCGCGTCCGCTGCTGCTAAGCCGCCCTCTCCTGCCCACGCCCTCCCCACACAGGCTCCTGTGGGCGGCCCTTCCCCGGGCAGCACACCCTCCTCCCCTGTCAGCTCACCGAGCGATCTCCCTTCCTTCCTTCCAGTACTTCCTCCTGGTTGTTCTCCTGAGGACAAAAAGCAGGGGTGACTCCACGGCCTTGTGCCTCACCTCGTCATTCCTGCCCCTTGCCTGGCCGGACCGTGCCGCTCAAGGCCTCCTCCAGGGCCTCGGTCCCAGCCACTTCCAGTGGGAGTTAAGTGGGATCAGGTGGAGGGACTTCCCGCAGGTGCTGGCTCTGTGGGGCGCAGGACAGCAGGCAGGCAGCTCAGAATGAGGGCAGTAATGACTGAAGCCGGAGGAACAGAGCACGGGGGCGGGCTGGAGGCTGCAGGAGGAGCCCACCAGCAGAGGCAGAGGGCAGAAGCTGCCAGGGGCAGAGGCCTCCCTCCCGTGGTGGAGGATCCCCCCAAGATCCTGGGCAGGCAGGGGAGCAAAGGCCCCCCGTTCACCTGTCTAGAGCCTGAGGCTTTGGGAGGGATAAGCAGTGGGGCCGCATGTGGTAGGGAAGGGAGGGCCTTGGGACTGCAGAGGGGGAAGTTATGGGGAATGCAGTGGACACAGGGTGGGGTCCATGGGCTAAAGGCGGGGGTGTTGAGTGCTTACCGATCTCTTCGGTGGCCCCGTTTCAGGGGCCCAGGTTTCCTGTGTTGCTTTGAATGCTGAGATCCCATGGGCCGGGGAGTGCCTCCTGGGAACAAAATCCCTGTCTTGGCAAAAGGGTGCAAACCCAAAAAGAAAGCAAAGGGGTCCTGGGCCCCATGGCAGCCAGAGGATGGGGTGAATCTGGAGGCTGGTCCTGTTCAGGCTGCACACAAAGACCTGGAGCCCGTTGCAATGCCTTGTCTCACCAGCTCAGTACTGAAGCTAGCACAAGCCACCTGGGTGTCTTCCTCCATCTCCGTGGCAACAGGCAGACTAACCACCATCACTGATTCATTAGGACATGGAAACCCTCTCTGCCAGTCACAGTCTCACTCCCAAACCCTTCAGTACAGAGTGAATCCCCAAGTCCTCCGTGGCCATGCCACTCAGGGACACCCAAGTGCTCGTTTCCATGGCAACACAGAGACCGAGTATCCCTGCATCTGTGGTTACTATGACAACCCTGGCAGAGGCAGGTACATTGAGGACAAAGGCCTCATCTGGAAGAATCACAGCCAGACACATTCACTGATGCCCTCTCTGTGGCCAGCCCTGGGCTAGGGGCCAGTGGCAGGCTCTGTGCTGGGGGACACACACACTGTGCCTCTGAGGAACTGATGGGGGATGTAGGAGTTCCTTGTCTGGGTCCTCAGCCTCTTGTCTTCTCTCTCAACCTCAAGTGTACCGAGTGATCTTATCCCCTCACAGGGCTTCAACTCCCACAGCCTTTACATAGAGAACATCCATGCTTGTATCATGGGCTCACTCCCCTCCCAAACTCTAGACCCCCTTCCATCTACTTGCTCTCTGGACTCATCCTCCAGGATGTCCTGCAAAACCTCACACTGAGGTACACAGCTTGGGACTTTCTGTGACTCTGAGCATTTGTTCTATATATCCTGTCTCTGTGAGTGACACATACAGCCCCCCAGGTGCCATCATTGCTCCCTCTTTTCCCTGTCCACCGTCCTCAGCCAATGCAGACAACCATCAAGCCGTTCTGAGGTTATCTACCAAGCATCCCTTAGTTCCCCCCTCCCCCTTCCCTGGACCCCATCCTCTGTGGGGCCTCCTTGTCTGTTGCCCAGAGTTCGGCATCAGGATGGTGTCTGCTTCCAACTTGCTCCTCTCAAATCCATCCATCCTCCAACGGGCACCAGAGTAAGCATTCTAAATGCAAATCTGATCATGCCTCCCGACCCTGCTTAAACCCTTCAGAAGCTCCCCGCTGCCTCAGGGCAGAATCTAAGCTGCTTTCCTCTGCCCGAGTCCTGCCAGCCCCTCCAGCTCCCAGGTCTCAATCTGGCTCCTGCTCACGTCACCTTCTGCCCCTCTCTTTCCTCCGTCCAGCCCTGCTTGTTCCCTTTCTTACCCATCCTCGGCCATGCTCTTGTAAAAATTACACTCAGATTTTCAGTGAGAGCTTAAAATAATAATTAGGAATCTTTGGGATTCAGTTTCAAATTTCTGAGCGGAAAATGATGCCTAGTTGCAAAACCAGACATTGCTGACCCCACCCTGACGGGACCCCGGAGCCCTTGGCCTCTAAGTCTGCCAAACAGACAGAGAAGGACTTGTGGGGAGACTGTAAGTGGCCGGGGAGGAGAGTCCAAAGGTGAGCCCATTCTGTCAATTCTCGCAGCCTCTAGAGAACGGAACACAGATTGTCAGCTGAGAGGGCATCTCATCCCCTGCCCTTTGCGTCACCGATGGCTCAGAAGGTGGAGGGGTCAGAGCCAAGTTCCCCAGCTCTCAGTTTGCTGTTCTCTCCACTTTGACACATGCCTCAAAGCTCCAAAGTCAGTGTAGGGAAGACAGCACAAAGGGTAGTGAGCAGACATGCTGCACGCGGCAGCTTCCACGTGGGTGAGTGTACGTGTGTGGCCACCTGAAACCGGAAATCACATCCCTCCACATCTCATGAACTTCTTTCAGATACCTTCTGTCCTGCTTCAGGCAGAATGGAACTTTGCAGCCAGAGTCAAAGGGCATCTCAAAGCTGATGCTCAGGCCAGCACCTTCTCAAGCACAGCATCCCCCCACCGCCCCCCGCCCGCCCCCCACCCCCGTCCCCTTCCTGCCCAGGCTCTCAGATTTAAATATTGGTCCATAGGAATGCGGACCAGGAAGAAATGCATCAACTGTAGATGAAGCCAGCTTCCTCCAAGGAAGCCCAACCTCACCTTGAGGCTGGTGGTGGCGCCCAGCTGCATGACACCCTGGGGGAGGACTGGAGAAGAACAGACAAAAGGAGTCACAGAACCTCGGGGCTGGATTTCTGACCTCTTTTACATACATTAGCTCTTTTAATGGTGAGCACAACCCTCAAAGAAGGGAGGTGTTATTGATTACTTCCCAGAAGAGGAAACTGAGGCTCAGAGGGGGAGTGACTTGCCCAGTAAGTGGCAGAGCAGGCACTGGGCGACCTACTGCCAGGCTGGGTGACTGGAGAGCGTGAGGCTCAGCAGGGACATGCTGCAGCAGAACAGCGAGGGTGGAAGTGCTCCCCACGCATTTCACCTGAGACCCTCAGATTTCCCACTGGGACAGCATTGGGACACTGAGGGGCTGAGTGACCTAGGCCTGGACATGACAGTGCCTCAAGTCCAGAAATAATTTGGTGTCCTGGACACCCCTTCGACATGGATCTTACTGCAACATTTGTTTAACCCTTAGACAAGCTGAGCACAGCTGGAGGGCGGGGCTGGTGGGGACAAGTGTCCCTCGGCTTAGAGGCCCTGCTCAGTGAAACAAAAGCCCTTCAGTGGATTAGATCTACCCCCTGCAGAAGGCTGGTTAGTCAGCATCCATGCTTCCCTGTCACAAACAGGTCATCACAGCCTTCCTTTAGCCACATGCCGTTCTCAACCCACCCCCGCCCCGGAAGGATTCAGGTAAATGTAATTCTCTCCATCTCCACACAGGTCCAGCAATGTTTTAGCTTCTTTTGAGACTGGTGCATGAGGGACGCTGTCAGGCATGCCTGCACTTATCCAGTCCTGGCTGGACTTGATTATAGGAGTGGGGCAAGACCAGTGTGTTCTGTCCTCCAGTTACCACAGCAGTTACCATGGCAACCTGCAGGTCCTCTTGAAGATGCCTGAAGGCTGAAGCAGGGTCCAGAGGGATGGAGTGGAGGATGGGTACCGGGAAGGACTGCCCATGGTGGGGACCCCAGCTCAGAGATAAGCTGACTTCCCCGCACCTGAAGCAGTGGACAGTGGGAACTGAGGGAGCAGGGATGGAGGGCCCAACAGGAAGTGGGGGAGCAGAGCCAGGGCTGGGTGAGCTGAAGGAGGCACTCTCCTGGGGTCCAAAATGTAAGGAAGTACCAAAAAACACAGGGATCAAGATAAGTCATATTTAAGTCAAAATGAATGCAAAAATATCCTTGATAAAATATCAAAATTGTAAACAAAGACAGGGTCCTAGAAAGCTGGAATTACAGTGAGGCAAGTGAAGCCAAGTCCTGCTATGCAGGGTTGAATCCTGTCTTTACTAAAATTTTGATTTTGTTCATTATGGATGTTTTTGCATTCATTGTAGTTTTTAAAAATTATTGCATTAAAATATCATCTATCTGGTCACTAAGCTTTTTGGCAGTCCTTTAAATTTTGTACCTGAGGTAAAGGCCTCACTTGCTTCACCCTAGTCTCAGGGCTGGAGGGGAGGACAGACTGAGTCAGGGCAGGAGGGACCCTGATGCAGTTGAAAATGCCATTGTGTGACAAGTCACCAGGAGACACGTTCTGATAGAATCTGATAGAACCAGATTCAGCTTGTACAAGAATCTGCAGCCTGAAGATTGCTGCTGGAGATCACAGGTGCCTGGCACGCACATGGGCCTCCTACATTCGGGGGGGACGGTGACTCAGGAGGTGGCTCCCATCTCTTGCCCTCCCTCAGGCTGGCTGCTAAGGGGAGAGGAGGGGAGAAGAGGAGAGGGGAACGGAGGGGGCGGGCAGGGAAGAGGCTGGCAGTTTTGCACGGCTGGGAGCAGGAACGGCAGATTAGCTGTAATTGCCTGAAGCTGAGAGGCTGTTGATACATGTTACTAATAATCAACCTTCAGAGCTGACACCAGCTCAGACTGGGATTACTGTTTTGAATGGAAATTGAACCCAAACCAGTAATTACCCTGGTGAGTGATGCCAGTCTCACTCTGGAGACTGTTCTAGGCAGGGAAATGGCACCTGCATGTTGGTGTCAGCCCTTCAGGGAGAAGATTCTGCAAGTGGCCCTTTCCCAAGAGCACAAGCTGGCCTGGCCTCCACTGACTCAATGGGACAGAATCAACAGAAATATCCACCCTTCTTCCAAGAAACACCCACTCGTCATCCACTGCTTCTAAGCAGAATCCAGACCTCAGACCTCACTGGCACTGTCCGCCCCCTTGGGCTGGGTGGAGGTCCCTGTGGACATCTTCCCTAGCTGTCAGAAGGAATTGCTTGGTGGATGGCAGTCCTCCCCAACACTGATGCAGCTCTCTAGGCCTCTGTCTGGGACCCCTGGGTGGCCAGACAGTTGTTCCCTGTTAGACTGGGTGGCTCTTGGAATGGGCTGAGCTGGGGTCAAGTGAGAGGGGCAAGGCCATCATAGGTGCTAGAGTCCACCACAGCCTGTCTCCATCCCTGATGAGCATGTTCTTGCTCCAAGTGCCAGGCGAGAGCCAGGTATGCCTGGAAGCTCTCCCTGGAAACAAGCAGCTCTCCGGCCCTAGCCTGTGTCTCCTTAGCACCCCTCATCTTATCTAGAGGACACCTAGAATGCTGGCACCAGCCAGAACAAGACAGAGGGAGAAAGACTCCCCTGATCCTGAACCAGCTTGCCTCCCAGGGTGCACTCATGCCTGGGTCTTTCCCCCGTCCCAGCTTCTCAGCAGGGTAGCTGGATACTAAAGAAGCGCTAGACACACCACAGTGATAAAGAGTGACGGCAAGTCTCCCTCCTGTTTGCACATCATACACCACCAAACACCTTCCGCTCCCTCCGCTGTGCCAGGCCCCGTGGCCCAGAGAATAAAACAACTGCCCTCAAGTTGCCCTGCTGGAGAGGAGAATAAGAAGGCAGGTGATGACAGATCATCACAACTTCAGGTTGTCCCTGCTGGTCCCTCCCCATGACCCAAGTAAAATGCCCTGAACTACAGTCTGGAGGTGTCGATGAGCTGCCTCAGGGGGCAGACGGAGCTGGTCAGGCCTAGTGGGATTCAGAGTGTGTGTGACCACAGCCTTTCAGGTTGGAACTGGACCTTGAACAGGGGGCAAGAGGCAGAACACACAGGGCCCTCCCCAGAGGGAGCCGGCACCTCAAGGGTGCCACCTAGTGGCAGCGCGGCAGGAATGCAGCTCTGTCTTCAGGCCCTGGCGTTTCCCTCTGCTCCTGTCCTTTCCCTAAAACAGACCCCTGAACTCAGGTGTGCAAAGGGGAACCAAGGAAAGGGGGTTAGTTTTGTTGTCAGAGGCTTGAGGCTTAGAGAAAAGAGAGCACAATGGGCCCCAGGGTCTGCCATAGGGTAGCAGGCAGGGGAGGGGCTGAAACTCTGGAGCTCCCAGTCTCCCTCCAGGGCATACTTGTGCCCTATAATTACCTGCTCACTCAGCAGTGGCTCCCCACTGCTCCACTGGGACCTCAGTTCTGTCACCTGCTCCTGGCCTGGCCCACAGGGAGAGGTGACAGGAAGCCCACACCTAGAACGGGCCTGTTCATCCTCTCAGCTGCCGTGATAGATGGGGGGCTCCCAGAGAAGCTGTGCCCATCATCAGCTAACTCACCTTGCTCCTGTGGCCTAGGAAGGGGCTCACTTTCTGCCTGGGGTCAGGCAAGGGTGCTGCAGGCACTGAACCCTCAGCTCTCAGATACCCTGTTGATTCTGGAATGCCTGTTGCCCCCAGTCACTTTCCTCTCTTGCCAGAGAAAGTAGTAGTGAGGAGAGGTGAGGTGAGCAGTCCCCAGAGTAAGGTCCCCAGGTGTGGAGAGCACTCAGCCAGGGGTGAGCCAGATGTGTGGAGATGCAGGTGTAGGGGGAGAGGAAGAGAGGTGTGGAGGGTGAAGGGGAGCATGTACTGGGGGATAGATCAGGTGGGTAAACCTTTTCTTAAAGGGCCAGATGGTAAATATTTTAGGCTTGCAGGCCGAGCTGTGTGCCACTCTGAGGTTGTAGTGTGAAAGCAGCCACAGCCAATATGTAAACAAACAGGCGTGCCTGGGTACCATCTTACTATTTACAAAAACAGGCTTCCAGTCTGCCAGCCATGGTTTGCACAACCAATCCAAACTTGCTCCCCACCAGAGGGGCTGTCCACTCTCCACCGCCCAGGACTCAACCCAGTAATAACTTCACCGCAAAAGCTGCCAGCAAGCACCAGATGCTCAGTGGACTACCAGTCCACTCCGCCCCTGCCTCCCAGGGTGAGGCTGGGGGTGGCGTCCGAAGGGTTAAGGTGCAGGGGCTGGAGTAGAAAAGGTCAGGGTGGTGAGACGCTTGGCCAGTCAGAACCCCCCAGATCGCAGTCCTGCCCTCCTCTCCCTTTCCCCCAAGCACTCAGGGCCCCTGACACTCACCTGCAGGGAGAGGCTCTCCGTAGTGGCGGCTACTCCCCCTCCTTCTCCTAGGGGATCTCTCTCCGTCTAGCTGATGCCCCTCCAGCCCCTTCCCGAGCAGGAAACCCCCAAAGCCAGGCAGGGGGATGGGACTGAACCGGTCCAAGGACACACCGCCGCCGGACAGATGACACCCCAGGGAGGGCGAGGTGGCCCGAGGCGGGGAGGAGGTGTAACCCGGCACCGGGCCCCACGGGCCTAGGAGAGGCCAGGCTGGAACCGACCCCCGCCCCGAGAGGCCGGGCCGGGCGGGCCCCCACCCGGTCCCGGTCCCGGGACACAGCACCGGAGCCTGCGCCAGCCTCCCCACCCCAGCCCCGGTCCCCCCGCAGGCGGCGCCGTCGTGAGAAGATCGCGAATCGCCGGCTCGGGCAGGTGCCTAGGCGCTCCAGTTACACTAAAAGTGAGACCAAGCAAGATGCTATCGAGGCCGCGCAGAGGCAGTGCGGGCTCATCCAACATTGATGCGGCCCCGCATTGCCCCAGAGCCCCTCGTGGCGTGGGGGACGCAGGGTCCCCGCTCCCAACTCCTTTGGGAGGGCCGGGTGGGCAGGAGAGGTTCCTCCCCGCCTCTCACCACCCAAGGTCACACCTGCACCTTTCAGACCCGCGATCTAAGTGGAGCCCCTCCAGCGCCGCGGGGCCTTGCTGGGTCCCGGGCGCTTCTACAGCCCACCAGCCCCCGGAAGGTGCTCAGGCAAGGCGGCTGTCAGAGCAGGCTCCTGGCCCCACCACGCCTAGTCTTGGGCCGTGGGAAAGAGCAGTGGACCCGTCGTCCTCCCTCCACTTCCCAAACCTCCCCGCCAGGGGCAGGGACGAAAGATGGTGGGAGGGAGGGGGGAAGGCAGGGAGGGAGCTGGCCAGTCCACCCCCGGCACACACAGAGTCAAGTCTGTTCAGCACACTGCTTCCACTCAAATGCACATCCACATAGAGCCACTCCTGGTGGCTGCACACACCCCTCCCTGCAAAGATGCACAAACTCATCAATACACACAATGGTGCACACACTCCCAGGCACAACAGGCTCACCCACCAGATATACTCTTACTGGCGTACACACTCACAGAAGCCTTCTCCCAGAGGAGCCCAACCCATCACTGCACCTGCTCTCTGCCACCTGGTGTTGGAGAGGAGGGAATCCCACCCAGAATGTCCCACCCAGGATAAACCAGACTGGAGGGGAAGGCCAACACGAGGGCAGTGCCCTCTCTGTGCCCTGTGCATTCCTGGTTTAGTTGGTCTGCAGTGCTGGAGAGGGCACAGAGGAGGCAGAGCCAGGTTGAGATGTAAGTCTGCTGAGGAATGTGCCCTTGTTAGAAGATAATCCTAGGTCCCCATTACCCTGCTGCAGGCCTTCCCTGACTTCCAAGGTTCCCTGACCTGAACTCTGCCCCTCATTCCGACCCTGGTTTCCATTCGGGCTGGCACGATGCTCTAGCATCGTCCACCTGTGGAAATATGCCTCCATGGCAACAGCATGGACAGGCTGTCCCCTAAAGCCTGCTGACTACCCCCCCACCCCACCCCGACACACACACATACACACACATGCTGGGTTTTCTTTGTTCATCTTCAGATTAGAAGACCAGATCATCTGCCCAAGACCTCAGAGGGGGCCTGACTGGGAACACACACCTGGCTCAGGATGGAGAGCACAGGTGGGCATCTCTCCCAAGCACATGCTGGGCCGGAATCTCCCAGATGGGACCCAGGCTCAGCTGGCATTTATCTATCGACAAGCCACAGGATTTTCCAGGATGAAGGGATTAGATATCAACAGGTGCCCATGAGCCCCTACTTGGCAATCGTTCTCCAGACTGTGGGCATAGCTGGTTCTTCCTTTCTCCTTTGGTCACAGATAAGATGTCCCTGTCCCAGGGTCTTTCTGCTTTTGCTTGAGTGCATCCAGTGACCCTACCTGGGAAACCACAGTGACTGATAACTTCACACCTCAGTGGGGACAAGTCCTAAGGGACTCAGGAAGTGCTTGCTTCCAAGAAAGGATGCTCAACATCACTAATCATTAGAGAAATGCAAATCAAAACTACAATGAGGTATCAGGTATCACCTCACACCAGTTAGAAT
The DNA here is from genome assembly GCF_002837175.3 of Physeter macrocephalus. Taxonomy (NCBI): domain Eukaryota; kingdom Metazoa; phylum Chordata; class Mammalia; order Artiodactyla; family Physeteridae; genus Physeter; species Physeter macrocephalus. The sequence continues at coordinate 62,803,165 of NC_041229.1, read as the reverse complement.
GGGCATC
>NC_041229.1:62776419-62802623 GCF_002837175.3 Physeter macrocephalus | reverse complement strand
TAAATGTCCATCGACAGATGAATGGATAAAGAAGATGTGGTACATATATACAATGGAATATTACTCAGCCATAAAAAGGAACGAAATTGGGTCATTTGTAGAGATGTGGATGGACCTAGAGACTGTCATACAGAGTAAAGTAAGTCAGAAAGAGAAACACAAATAGCATATATTAATGCATATATGTGGAATCTAGAAAAATGGTACAGATGAACCGGTTTGCAAGGCAGAAATAGAGACACAGATGTAGAGAACAAACGTATGGACACCAAAGTGGGGAAAGCCGGGGTGGGGCTAATTGGGAGATTGGGATTGACATACGTACACTAATATGTATAGATAACTAATGAGAACCTGCTGTATAGCACAGGGAACTCTACTTCACTTATCGGTACAGTAGAAACTAACACAACATTGTAAAATAACTATACCCCAACTAAAAAAATATTTAAAAAAAGAAACAAAAACAGAAGTGCTTGCCTCACAACCATGACTGGCTCCTTTCCCCATCCCCTAATCACCCCGAGACTCCATCATCCCAGCTACATGGGAGACATACCACCCCCACTCACCACCCTCCTCCAGAGCTATTCCTCCACTGACCCCTGGACCACCTCTCCCCTTTGCCCCACCCAGTCCAGCTGTTTAGGTCTTGTACTGCCACAAATCCAACAAAAGAAAAGTAGCTATACTCCCAAAGCTCTGGAACAGAGCAGGCCTCCAGTCACCTGCCTCCGGTGGCCAAGAAGCCTCCCCTGCCCAGCAACACCTAAGGTGGCACAGCCATGGCCAGGACCCCCAAGCCCTCCCACACCATTCTCCTCTCTTCAACCCAGCCTTTCCAATCACAGGACACACTGAGGCCATAGGTCATGCATTCACAGAACTACAAGAGTGCTTCGTCACCTAGTCCAGCCCCTTCAACTTCAGGGGAAACAGGTCCAGAGAGCCAAGGGACTCGCCCAGAGCCAGAATGGGAATGAATGGGGCAGCCAGAATCAAATCCTGGACTCCAACCCCCTTCACAGTGCTCTGTGCAACATGTCTTCCTGCCTCATAAAACCCAGTGTACAGACAGCAAAAGCATCCCTTCATTAGCTCAGAATAAGCTGCCTGTGAACTTACAGGCCACAGTGATCGCCCTGGCTGCCCCAGGGCCTGGGCTGTCCTGCTCCCGCCCAGTTCCTTCCAGCTTCTCTGCTGATTCTGACCCACCAGCAGTGGGGACTGGAGTCAGCTGGCTCATCCCTACAGATCCCTCTGCAGTGGTCTCTCAACAGCTATGGCATGGGTCCAAGCCCTAAGACAGGGGTCTGTTTCAGTGTCCTGAACTACTTGTGAATTCTCCACGGGGGCTAAAGGCCCTGTCCTTCCCGGGGAAGCTGAACCTTGTCACCCGTGCCTCAGGCACTGGCTAAGGTTCCCAGCCCTCTCCATCCTACTCTGCTTCTCATCACTGGCCTAGAGGTCCTAGAATGTGCCCTCTCACTCAACTGGTCCCAAATGGTGCCCAATGGATCTTCATTAGCCTCTGCAACCCCTGGACAGCCTCCCTCCATGCAGGTCTGACACATCTCCACCTCTTCCCCTTTCCTGCCCACTCTCCTCCCAGAGCTCCTCCTGCCTGGGTCACCACACCTGTCCCTGTCCCTAGCAAGGGCCCAACTTTCAGATTCCACTGGACAGAAAAGTCCTAACACTTATCGGTACAGTAGAAACTAACACAACATTGTAAAATAACTATACCCCAACTAAAAAAATATTTAAAAAAAGAAACAAAAACAGAAGTGCTTGCCTCACAACCATGACTGGCTCCTTTCCCCATCCCCTAATCACCCCGAGACTCCATCATCCCAGCTACATGGGAGACATACCACCCCCACTCACCACCCTCCTCCAGAGCTATTCCTCCACTGACCCCTGGACCACCTCTCCCCTTTGCCCCACCCAGTCCAGCTGTTTAGGTCTTGTACTGCCACAAATCCAACAAAAGAAAAGTAGCTATACTCCCAAAGCTCTGGAACAGAGCAGGCCTCCAGTCACCTGCCTCCGGTGGCCAAGAAGCCTCCCCTGCCCAGCAACACCTAAGGTGGCACAGCCATGGCCAGGACCCCCAAGCCCTCCCACACCATTCTCCTCTCTTCAACCCAGCCTTTCCAATCACAGGACACACTGAGGCCATAGGTCATGCATTCACAGAACTACAAGAGTGCTTCGTCACCTAGTCCAGCCCCTTCAACTTCAGGGGAAACAGGTCCAGAGAGCCAAGGGACTCGCCCAGAGCCAGAATGGGAATGAATGGGGCAGCCAGAATCAAATCCTGGACTCCAACCCCCTTCACAGTGCTCTGTGCAACATGTCTTCCTGCCTCATAAAACCCAGTGTACAGACAGCAAAAGCATCCCTTCATTAGCTCAGAATAAGCTGCCTGTGAACTTACAGGCCACAGTGATCGCCCTGGCTGCCCCAGGGCCTGGGCTGTCCTGCTCCCGCCCAGTTCCTTCCAGCTTCTCTGCTGATTCTGACCCACCAGCAGTGGGGACTGGAGTCAGCTGGCTCATCCCTACAGATCCCTCTGCAGTGGTCTCTCAACAGCTATGGCATGGGTCCAAGCCCTAAGACAGGGGTCTGTTTCAGTGTCCTGAACTACTTGTGAATTCTCCACGGGGGCTAAAGGCCCTGTCCTTCCCGGGGAAGCTGAACCTTGTCACCCGTGCCTCAGGCACTGGCTAAGGTTCCCAGCCCTCAAGTCTCCATCTTACTCTGCTTCTCATCACTGGCCTAGAGGTCCTAGAATGTGTCCTCTCACTCAACTGGTCCCAAATGGTGCCCACTGGATCTTCATTAGCCTCTGCAACCCCTGGACAGCCTCCCTCCATGCAGGTCTGACACATCTCCACCTCTTCCCCTTTCCTGCCCACTCTCCTCCCAGAGCTCCTCCTGCCTGGGTCACCACACCTGTCCCTGTCCCTAGCAAGGGCCCAACTTTCAGATTCCACTGGACAGAAAAGTCCTAATATTAGTGGAGGAGCCCTGCTATGTGCCAGTTCATAACGACAACAGCTAACACTTAAATAGCACTTATGCGCCAGGCGCTATCCCAAGCACTCAGCATTTATTAAGCTTTACATATATTAATTCATTTCATCCTCACAGCAACTCTATGAGAGATAAGTAATATTATTACGTCTTTTATAAAGATGAGGAAATGGAGGCTCACAAAAGTTCAGTAGCTTTCCCAAGGTCACACACGTACTGTGCGTGATTTGAATACTGTGAAAGAACAAATCCAATGTTCAGGAACATCCAGACATAACTCTGGCTGCCCCTCCCACCCCAGCCCCACCCCCCAACCCTCCAAAAGTCTGTGGTTTTGCTGACATCAAGTTAGTTAGATTCAAGAACCAGGATAGACCAACTTATTTTTCTTGTGACAGGAGACCTACTTTTTGAAAACAGAAGCACATATTTTGTTAGTATCACATTCCAGGATAGACCAATTTTTTTTTTCTTGTGACAGGAGACCTACTTTTTGAAAACAGAAGCACATATTTTGTTAGTATCACATTCTCTTGGAATGGTAAAGTAAGCCTTAAATATGAATGGGTTAATTTTACAGTAAGAACTTAGCTACTTTCTCAACTTGACAGAAACCTACCTGGGCAGAGATTATCACCAGAAGCTTTGTGCCCTGTGTGGGAACCAAGGATCCAAATATGTTGTAGAGACCCCTGGCCAGTGTGGTCCCTTGTCACCAATAAGATCCAGGCCAATTAGGAGATTTGCTTTACCTAGTCCTATAGTGGATATGTGTGTGGTCTGTTTTTGTTAATCCACAGCCCAATTGAAAGGGTACACAAGCATTTTCTCATCCAGTTCTCACAATGACCCTTTGCTATAAGGAAATCATCACCCCATTTTACAGATGGGGAAACTGAGACTAAGGGAGATTACTTGATACTTGATACATTTATGAACTGTTATTTTTACAAGTGGCAGATACGACTTCTATAATCAACCAAAACAAGACGGATTTTCCCTTACTGTGCTACATTTACACAGCTAATAAGAGGTAGAGCTGCGAATTGAATCAGGTCTGTTTAATACTAAAGCTCAAGTTCTTTCTACTGCCCCTTTTGTGCCATCCCAGTGACCCAGTCTCTTGGGAGTCACAGCCCTCCCTAGACATGTTTAGTACAGGTTACATCTTGCTTCCTTGTCCTTCTCTCCTATTCAAAACTTATTACAAAGCTGCAGTAATCAAAACAGTGAGGTACTGGCATAAGGATAGACATGTAGACCAATGGAATAGAATTGAAAGTCCAGAAATAAATCCATATATCTATGGCCAATTGATTTTTTTTAATTTTTAATATTGTGATATGGACAATTGACTTTTCACAAGAGCACTCAGTTCATTCAATAAGGAAAGAATAGTCTCTTTAACAAATGGTGCTGGGACAACTTAGTTTCCACACTCAATAGATTGAAGTTGTACCCCCACCTCACACCATATACAAAAAGTAACTCAAAGTAAATCAATGACCTAAATATAAGTTCTAAAACCACAAAACACTTAGAAGGAATCAGTGGTAAATCTTCATGACCTTGGATTTGGCAATGGATTATAAATACGACACCTAAAGCATAAACAAAAACAAAGATAAATTCAACTTTGTCCAAATTAAAAACTGATGTGCTTCAAAGGACATTATCAAAAAAATGAACCTTTGTACACTGTTGATGGGACTATAAATTGGTACAGCCATTGAGGAAAACAGTATGGAGGTTCCTCAAAAAATTAAAAATAGAACTATCATATGATCTAGCAATCCCACTTCAGGGTATACCCAGAAAAAAATGAAATCTGGCTCTTGAAGGGATATCTCCACTCCCATGTTCACTGCAGCATTATTCACAATAGCTGAGATACGGAAACAACCTAAATGTCTGTTGGCTGATAAATGGATAAAGAAAATAGATTATATATATGTATATGTATATATATATATGTATATGTGTATGTATATATACACACACACATATAACTATAATGGAAGAGTATTCAGCCTTAAGAAAGAATAAAATGCTGCCATTTGGGACAACATGGATGAACCTGGAGGACATTATGTTAAGTGAAATAAGCCAGACACAGAAAGATAAATACTGTATGGTATCACTTATATGTGGAATCTAAAATAGTCAAAGTCATAGAAGCAGAGAGTAGAATGGTGGTTGCCAGGGACTGGAGGGATGGGGGAAAATGGGGGGATGTTGGTCAAAGAGTACAAAGTTTCAGTTATGCAAGAACAAATGCTGATGCTGTAATATACAGCATGGAGACTACAGTTATCAACACTGTATTGTATTCTTGAATTTGCTAAGAGGATACATCTTAAGTGTTGAGGGGGGGGGAGAGAGAGAAAGAGAAAGAAAGAAAGAGAAAGAAAGAAAGAGAAAGAAAGAAAGGAAGGAAGGAAGCAAGCAAGCAAGAAAGAAAATGGTAGCTGTGAGGTGATGGATTTGTTAATTAGCTTGACTATGGTCATCATTTCACAATAAATATGTATATCAAAACATCAAGTTGTATACCTTAAATATAAGTAATTCCTAGACATCAATTATATCTCAAGCTGAAAAAAATCAAACAACCAAAGAAAATCAACCAAAAGACATGCATTAAAATGTCCACTATTAATAACAGCCAAAACCTGGAAACATTTCAAGTGTCGGTTCCAGTGCTTTGGAAGAATCGTTGTAAGTTCATACAGTAGAATACTGCACAGACACGAGAATGAACAAACTGCAACTTGATGCAAAAACTCAGATGAATCTACTGTTGAACTACAGAAGGAAGACACAAAAGAGTATAGCTGGTACTCTTAAGGCAAAAATCAGCAAAACTAATCTTTGCTATTAGAAGTCAGCCCAGTGGAAGTCAGGATGGTGGTCACCCTTGTGCCAGGGGCGGTGGCAAGGAGAGCTTCTGATTATGAGTGTATTCTCTTTGTGAAAATTCACCAAACTCTTCACTTATGACTTGTGCATTTTTTTCCTATGCAGGTTATACTTCAATAAAAAGTATTAGAAAAACAGGCAAAAAAGATGGGCAAATGACTTGAATAGATATTTCTCCAAAGAAGATATACAGATGGCCAATAGGCACATAAAAAGATGCTCAATGTCATTAGTCATTAGGAAAATGCAAACGAAAACCACAACAAGAAACCATTTCACTCATCTTAGGATGGCTATAATAATAATATTTTTTAAAACAGAAAATAACCAGTGTTGGTGAGGATCTGGAGGAATGGGAATCCTCATATACTGCTGGTGGGAATGTAAAATGGTGCAGTCACTGTGAAAAGCAGTTTGGTGGTTCTTCAAAAATCTAAACATAGGGCATCCCTGGTGGCACAGTGGTTAAGAATCTGCCTGCCAATGCAGGGGACACGGGTTCGAACCCTCGTCCAGGAAGATCCCATATGCCATGGAGCAACTAAGCCCATGCGCCACAACTACTGAGCCCGCCTGCCACAACTACTGAAGCCTGCGCACCTAGAGCCTGTGCTCCACAACAAGAGAAGCCACCGCAATGAGAAGCCTGTGCATCGCAATGAAGAGTAGCCCCCGCTCGCCACAACTAGAGAAAGCCCACACCCAGCAACGAAGACCCAATACAGCCAAAAATAAATAAATAAAATAAATAAATTTATAGAAAAAAAAGCTAAATATAGAATTATCATATGACTGGGCAATTCCATTCCTAGGTATATATCCAAAAGATCTGAAAACAGGGACTGAAACAAAAACTTGCACACCGATGTTCACAGCAGCGTTTTCGCAGTAGCCAAAATGTGGAGACAGCCCAAGTGTCCATCAACAGATTAATGGATAAACAAACGTGGTATATGCATACAATGGAACACTGTTCAGTCAAAAAAGGAATGAAGTTCTCATACATGCTACAACATGGATGAACCTTGAATACATTATCCTAAGTGCACTAAACAAGAGACAAAAGAAAAAAATATTGTATGATTCCACTTATATACAATATCTAGAATAGGCAAATTCATAGAGACAGAAAGTAAATTAGTGGTTACCATATGCTGAGAGGAGAGGTAATGGGAGCTTTTTGTTAATGAGCACAAAGTTTTTGTTTGGGGTGATGAAAAGTTTCAGAAGTGTCGGTTTCAGAAATCTACAGTGGTGATGTTTACACAAAATTGTGACCACACAGAAAAAAAAACTGTATTGCTAAACCCTAACAATGCAACTTGGAATTGAATTTTTTAAATGTCATTTACAATTTCATTGAAAAATATACAATACTTAGGGATAAATCTTGCAAAAGAGGTTAAAGACTTGTGCTCTGAAAACTACAAAATATGCCTGAGAGAAATTAAATATGATCTAAATAAACAGAAAGATATATCATTTTCCTAGGTCGTCAGAAGGCCCAATATTACTAAGAGTCAACTCTCTCCAAATTGATCTATAATTCTAATCTAAATCCCATTAGGCATATGGTTTCATTTCATTTTGTTTTTGCAGAACTTGAAAATCTCATTGTAAAATTAATGTGAAATTTAAAAGGACCCAGAATAGCCAAAACTTTGAAAAAGAAGAACATCTTGATATCTCCAGGGCTTGGGTGAAAGGGCCTCTCCAAATCAGCCCTTTCATCTTGTTCTGACTTCACACTCACCAAGAATACTCCTAATTTTACTTGCCATGTAGCTTGATTCTGGGTTGGGGATAGGCCCCAGGCAGGACCACAAACACTGTAATAACTGGAAAGGGATCTTCACAACTGTGGAGTAATAAATGAGTACTGTGGTTTGAAAAAGAAAAAGAAGAAGAAAAAGAACAAAGTTGAAGGTCCTAAACTACTTGGTTTCAAGACTTATTATAAAGTTGTAGTAATCAAGACAGTGTGATATTGGCATCAAGAAAGACAAGATAAATGGAACAGAATAGAGAGTATAGAAATAAATATAAGGACAAGTGATAAAGGTGCAAAAAAAGTAAAGTCCTTTCAGCGAATAGTAATGGAACAATTGGATATTCATTTTATAAAATGAACTTCATACCATATACAAAAGTTAACTCAAGATGGAGCACAGACCTAAAACGTTAAACCTAAAATTAGAAAACTCCTAGGAGAAAACCTCTGTCATCTTGAGTTAGGCAGTGATTTCTTAGCTATGACACCAGAAGCACAATCCATAAAAGAAGAAACTGATAAATTGAACTGCATCGAAAGTAAAACTTCTGCTCTTCAAAATACATAAAAGAATGAAAAAAAAAAGCCACAGACTTGGAGAAAATATTTGCAAGTCACTTATCTCAGGGGTCCCCAATCCCTGGGCTGCAGACTGGTACTGGTCCAAAGCCTGTTAGGAACTGGGCTGCACAGCAGGAGGTGAGCCACGGGCAAGCAAGCAAACCTTCATCTGCCGCTCCCCATCACTCCCCATCACTCGCATTATCGCCTGAACCATCCCCCAGCCCCTACCCTCGTGAAAAAACTGTCTTCCACAAAACCGGTCCCTGGTGCCAAAAAGGTTGGGGACCACTGACTTATCTGATAAAGGACATGTATCCAGAATATGCAAAGAACTCTCAAGATTCAATAATAAGGAAACAACCCAATTTTAAAAATGGGAAAAAAGATTTTAACAGACACTTCACCAAAGAAGATATATGGATGGCAAATAAGCATGTGGAAAGATGCTCAGTATCATTAGTCATTAAAGAAATGCAAATTAAAATTACAATGAGATACCACTACATACCTATCAGAATGGCTAAAATTAAAGAGACTGACCCTACCAAGTTTGTGAAAGAATGTGGAGGAATTGGGACTCCCATACGCTGGAATGTAAAATGGTACAACCACTTTGGAAAAGTTGCACAGTTTCTTAAAAAGTTAAATGTACACCTACCAAATGATCTTGCCAGTCTGCTCCTAGGTATTTACCAAAGAGAAGTAAAAACACATGTCCATACAAAGACTTGTATATGAATAGTCACAAAGTTTTAGTTGTAATAGCCAAAAAGTGGAAACAACCCAAGTAAATGGATAAACAAAACATGGTATCTCCATATAATGGAATACTACTCAGGAATAAAAAAGAAATGAACTACAGATTCATGCAAAAACATGGAAGAATATCAAAATAACTATGTTGCGTGAAAGAAGCCAGACCAAAAAAGGGTACATACTGAATGATTCCCATTATACAAAATTCTAGGAAATGCAAAGAAATCAGACCAGTGGTTCCCTGAGGATGGGGGAGTGTGGCATGGTGGGGGTAGTAGAAAGGAAGTATTATAAAGAGGCACAAGGAAACACTGGCCTCCTTGTTGTTCCCAAATATATACTAGGCCCACTCTTACATTGGGACCTTTTCACTTGCTTTTCCCCTTCCATGGAACATTCTTCCCCATTAGCCACATGATTCACTCCCTGGCTTTTTTCAGGTGTCTGCTGAAATAGCACCTTATCAGAAAGAGTTTCCCTGATCACACTATATACTACAGCATATTCACCAGCACCCCAACTTGCACGTAGTCAGACTCTGTCCTTCTTATCCTGCTTTCTTTTCCTTTTTTTTTCTTTTTTTTTTTTTTTTTTGTGGTATGCGGGCCTCCCTCTGTTGTGGCCTCTCCCGTTGCGGAGCACAGGCTCCGGACGCGCAGGCCCAGCGGCCATGGCTCACGGGCCCAGCCGCTCCGCGGCACACGGGATCCTCCCCGACCGGGGCGCGAACCCGGCTCCCCTGCATCGGCAGGCGGACGCGCAACCACTGCGCCACCAGGGAAGCCCTCCTGCTTTATTTTTCTTCTTTACACTTAGCACTGATATATATACGTGTGTGTATATGTGTACATGTATATGTGTGTGTGTACATATATATATAACATTTTGTTCTATGTTTATCTCCCCACACTAGACAGTAGGAACTTTGGGACCAGGCACTTTGTTTTGTTCACTGCTCTGTCTCCCATGGCTAAAATGTTGTCTGGAATTTAGGAGGTGCACAGTAAATACATATTAAATGAATGGACCCCCTCAAGAGGCAGGTACAATTATTATTATCTTTTTTTTGTAGATTGAGGTTAAGTCATTGGCCTAAAGTCACATAACCGATAACTGAGGAAGCTGGGCTTTGAAGTCAGGTCACTTTGACTCCAAAATTCAAGTTCTGAGCAATTGTACTACATGGTCTCAAAGTCTGGGAGATCAAACTCACAAACAGATAATCATACAACCGTGGAGCTAAAGTGGCTAACAGTGGGAGTATAAATCAATTCACTCCTTCTGGAAAACAACCTGGTAACAATCCCCAAATCTGAAACTAACAACCCCTCTTCTAATCAAATAATCAGACATGAGAAAAAAATGTTATACAAGGATGTTTATCATGGAATGGTTTCTAATAGCAAAGATTTGGAAACAACGAAAAGGTCCCCACAAGGGAGTGACTGAAGTGCAGTAGAAGTGATGCAGAGACAGGAAGTTGCAGAAGATCAAGCTGGATATGATCAAATTTTCTCAAAGGCAATACCATTTGCTTAGAGTATAGGGGTGTGGAGTCAGGGTCAGGTAATAGGGGTCTTGAGTATGATGGTTTGGAAAAGCTGCTGTAGGGAATGGGAGTGAAGGTAACCCAGGAGAAATGAAAAGATTGAGAGATGATGGAGATGTCCCAGCTGCAGACGAAGACCATGAAAGTAAGGACAACCTGCACAGCTGTGTAGTGTTTATGATATTGTGTTCTGGTGCCACAATAAGAAAAGGGAGTGGAGAGCCTAACACTGATAAATGCAGGGCGGGGGTGGTGGCGAGCATATGTGAGGAAATACAAAGTGATGATAGTGAGTGATTTAAATAATCTCTCATGTGGTCCAGGCTGGGAAGGGAAGAGAGGCCAGGAAAAGGCTGGCATGCCAGGAGAAAATGCACAGATGAAGGCACTGGATGACCCTATAGTGTCATCCCAGAGAATGGGATGTTCATGTGAATGATATCAGAAGTGAAGCAGTTCCAGGTATCAACATCTAGGAATTTATCCTGTAAATAACTGAAGAGAAGTCTGCAGAATGGGAAGATCCAGAAATTAGGAGTGCTAATCATTGACATGGACACTGAAACTTTTGGGGATAATGACTGGGGCTTGAGTAGAGACAAGATGGTTAGCCAAGTGCCAAGCTGTTGAGAACACCTGGACTTAATGACATTTTGTGTCAGTCATTTTGGATACACGGTTTCATTTTATCTTCATAATAATCAGTGGTATAGATAAGAATAGACAGATAAAATGACTAGACTTGGAAAGTTCAAGGTCAATGTCAAAGTCTTGAAGCGTTCATTTGACTATCAGGATGCTAAATAGAGAATATAGAGTTATCAATGAAAGGTCTGATTTTGAACATGTTGAGTTAGATGTGTTTGTGGACTACCTATTGGATTGGCCAAAAAGTTAATTCAGGTTTTTCTGTAAGATGCTACGGAAAAACCCAAACGAACTTTTTGGCTGACCCATAGATGGAGAGGTCTACAGGCATGTAGAGATGTAGGGCTAAGGCTCAACAAAAAGATTGGGGTTGAAGATATGGATTTTTATGTTAAAAAGCATTGAGCTGGACTTCCCTGGTGGCGCAGTGGATAAAGATTGCCTGCCAATGCAGGGGACATGGGTTCAATCCCTGGTCCAGGAAGATCCCACACGCTGTGGAACAACTGAGCCCGTGTGCTGCAACTAAGGAGCCCGTCTGCCACAACTAAGACCTGGTGCAACCACATAAATAAATAAATAAATAAATAAATAAATAAAGCATTGAGTTGATAACTGAGAATAGAATGGAATGGAACAGAATGGAAAAGAGGAGAGAGCTTTGGCATGTGCTCACATTTGGACAGTAGGAGCCAAGAGGAGGCAGCGATTTAAAAAATGTAGGCAGTATATTGTAATAGATTGTAAAAATGCCCATGAATTCTCGGCCAGCTCCTCCCTTCAAGAGGTGAGGCTTATTTCCCTACCCTTTGACTTACTTTAGCCAATAACAATGTGGCAAAATGATGTTGTACAAGTTCTAAACCTAGGCCCCAAGAGGCCTTACAGCTTCTGCTCTCTCACTGGGAGCCCTTCTACCAGCATGTGAGCAAACCTGAGCTATCCTGCTGGAAGATGAGAGGGCCTGCGGAGAAAGGCCCCAGATGGGCTAGCCTTCACAGCTGAGGCACCAGGTATGTGAGCCAGTGTAGCCAAGAAAAGCTGAGTTTGGCCCAGACCACAGAATCTACCCAGCTGAGCCCAGCCCAAATTGTGGATCCACAAAATCTTGAGCTAACTCAGTTATTATTTTAAGCCATTAAGTTTAGGAGTGATTTGTTACACAGAAATAGATAAATGATACTTAAATGGCCTCAGAAGCTGAGGGGAGGGAATTCCCTGGCAGTCCAGTGGTTAGGGGTTGGCGCTTCCACAGCTGGGGGGCCTGGGTTCAATCCCTGGTGAGAGAACTAAGATCCCTCAAGCCAAGCGGCATGGTCAAAAAAACCCCAAAAAACAAAACAAACAAAACAAACAAACAGAAAAAGAAGCAAAGGGGAAAACAGCTTAAATGAATAGGTTACACACAGCAGAGAGGTCAACTTCAATGGGAATGTGACACAGAGTGCCTCCCACATTCAAAGATGTGGTAGGGGCAGAAGCCACAGAACAGGGTAGGAAAGTGAGGGTTAACTGTTTGCAGTGGTTTACTCCTAGGGGTTGGAGTTGGGGGGCTGCAGAATCACCGAGTTTCACTTTTAATAACTGTGTACTATATGCATTTGTTGCTTGTATAATCTTTTTAACAGCTTTTTTGAAGACTGTGTAACTTTTTGAATAATTCAATACTTACGTTTTGAAAACTAAGTAGTAACTAGAAAACGGAGGTGGGCGGTATAGATCAATGTTTCCAGCTGTATCAGAATCATCTGGGAAGTTTTACACAAATACTGATTCCAAGGTCCCATTCCTGGACAATCAGATTCAGTTAGTTTGGACCAAGGCCAGGGAAACTGTTTTCTTCTCACAGCTCCCGAAGTGTTAAGGTTGTCAGGGTGAGAAGGAAAGAGTTCTGAGGACAGAACCCCTGGAAATATCTATATTTAGGGGTCTAAAAAGGAGAACAATGATTTTCAAACTGAGTTTCTATGGAAAACCAGGGTTCCCAAGAGATATTTATAGTATTTATTAATAAAACAGAAATAGATACCACTTATTACTATGTCCCAGGCAGAAGGCTAAGCCCTTTATATTTATTACCTCATCTAATACTCATGATACTGCCCCATTTTACAGACGAAGAAACAAGTCTAGAGAGGAAAAGTAATTTGTTCAAGGTTAGCTACGTGGAATCAGGATTTGAATCCAGGCTGTCTAATTCCAGAGTCTTGCTACTTTTGTTTGTTTATGCAGGGGGGAAAAAGTTTAGTTACTATATAGAATTATCTCAATTTAAAAATTTCTTCCCATATATGTTTTAGACCTTTGGTATATGCTACCATGTATTTCTACTGGAATCTAGACTGTGAGCTCATGTGGGGGAAGGAATTAATGTAGTTTTATCCCCTTACCTCTAGGGCCCAGTACATAGTTTGTACTCAATACATGTTTGTTGATTAAGCGAATAAATGTGTGATTTAGGATCTGAACACAGGCTCAAAGGTTTCGTTGTTTTTTAAAAAAATTTGTTTATTTATTTATTATTGTCTACGTTGGGTCTTCGGTGCTGCGCACGGGCTTTCTCTAGTTGTGGTGAGCGGGCGCTACTCTCCGTTGCGGTGCGCGGTCTTTTCATTGCGGTGGCTTCTCTTGTTGCGGAGCACGGGCTCTAGGCACGCACGCGGGCTTCAGTAGTTGCGGCACGTAGGCTCAGTAGTTGTGGCTCGCGGGCTTTAGAGCGCAGGCTCAGTAGTTGTGACACCCAGGCTTAGCTGCTCTGTGGCATGTGGGATCTTCCCTGACAAGGGCTCGAACCCGTGTTCCCTGCATTGGCAGGCGGATTCTTAACCACTGTGCCACCAGGGCAGTCTCAGGTTTCGTTCTTTTAAGGTTAATATTCCAATCATTTCAGAGTTCCTCTCCATAGAGAGCACTGCTTTTCAAAAGAGCAAGTTCACTGGAATTGTGAGACAGACTGCAGGCTGATTGCTAGGATTGTGCAATGAAGGGTTGATGAGGAGACAGAATCAAACTGATATTTTTCCTTAAAGAAGGCAATGAAAGCGAAGAAAGAGATGACCCAGTTGCACCCATCTTGCAGAGGGAGACGAGACAGATTCGAAAAGGTTTACAGGCTGAGGGGAGATGGCCAGTAAAGAGGGGAAGGTGAAGATGGAGAAGAGAGATGGGGTCAGTGGGAGGCGAGACCCAGGGAGGGAGGGTAAGGAGGGGTCCCAGGGGAATTAGCCTGGGGCATGAGGGACACCTGTTTCTCTGGATCTCTAAAACCAGGGCTGTCAGAGATGCAGGAAGGTTTTAAGCAGAGGGAAGAGGAGGACGGCAGGAAGGAAGACTTCAGGGAGGTGAGAGCGGCCCGGCTAATGAAGTTTCTCTTCCAGCCCTCACCATTTAGGGTCATGGATCAGAACATTTAACTTCAGAATTCTGGAGACTGACGTGGGGTTACGGACTTTAACAACAACATCAACAACATCAGAAATCTATTTACTATCATCATGACCTCATTTTAAAAAGAGGGGTGTTATTTAACACACCGAAAAAAGGTAGAAAGGACAAAACCTCAGAAAAAATCTACTCTGTATTATGACCGACTCATTCCGTTGTCCTTCTTTTTCTCATTTCATCAGTAAGGATGGATGATCCCTTCCTCCAGAACTAGCGCGTGGGGAGCGCTGCTCCAAAACGCCCACGCGCCGGCAGCCGCTTTGCATCCCCGCGGGGCTGGCACGGAGCCTGGCAACCCGGTGGGCGCCGGTGCCGCTCCTGGCGCCCCGACAGCCGGCCTCGGGCTGCCATCCAGCTCCGCCCAGCAGGCAGCGACTCGCAGGTCCCGGACAGCGACCCAGGGCACTCGGCCCTGGGCTATAGCCCTGTCCCCGCCGAGGACCCCGCGGGGCGCAGACCCAGGCAGCGGCGGCGGGGCCAAGGGGGTCGCGGCCTGGACTTGAGGGGCGCCCCTCCTCGCCCCACCCCGCCCCGCAGTCCCTCCAAGCTCTTTTGCGCTGTTCCAGAGCCGACCGACAGCCGCAGGATAGCCGGGGTGGGAATGGGGGAGGGGGGAGATGGGCGCCAGCTCGCGGGGCCCAGTGCCCCCGTGCCCTCCTGACAGCTCTGCCCCGCGGGTGCGAGGACACTGTCGCTCGGCTCCGGGTTCGGACCTCCGAGGCTCTCGGTACCGATGTCCCGGACGCTCGAGGGTCCGAGTACACCCTGGGGGGTCTGGGCTTGAGCGCCCGCTCTCCCGCAAAAGTGCGAGCGTCGGAGGGCGCCCACGCAGGGGCGCGCGGAGGTCCTGGCGGAGCCCATCCTCCAGGCGCCCGCCCTACCTGTCGTAGCTCCAGCGGCTGTAAGACAGGGTCCGGTGGCTGCTGACTCCCTCCATCTCCGCCTCACGACTCTGCTTCGGGGTACGCTGGCAGCGGCGGCAGCGGCGCGGGGCTCTGAGCTAGCTTGCTAGCTGCGGGCCCTGCGAGGGCGCGGGCGGAGGACTGTACCATTCACCCCCACTCCCGGGGGGGGGTGACCCCCCCCGGCTCTGCCAATGGCGGGGACGCGCGGGCTGCGGGGACCCGGGCCCGCGGGGGCCCCCTCCCCCGCGCTCGAGTCCCGCGGGGGCGCGGCTGCTGCAGCCTGGACTGCTTATTTATTTATTTCCGATGTGTGCCCCACGTCGCCATAGCAACCGTTCCATCTTTTCCGGCTTCACTAGGGCACCGCTGTTTTCAAACCTTCCCGGGACCCGGACTACTTAGAGGCTTTCCTGTCTGCTGCTGGCGTAGGAGTCCGGGATAAATGCCCGATAACACAGACACCCTGGACGGAGATGCCCCCTCCTTTCCCATTCACCCCCTCCAACCTGCCACGGCCAAGTGCCCCCCTTCTCAGGAATGGGAATACCCATCCTAGAATTTCAAAGATTCCCGCCGTCTCCCCGCCCCCATCGCCCCAAGCAGGGAAATCCTTTAACCACTAGAGTGCCCCCTTCCTAAAACTGTCGAGACTCAGTCGCCTCCTTATCCGAGTGAAAATCCGCTTCTCCCTCCCTCTTTCCCCGCCAGATTCCCCTGGCATATTGTGGCCCCCTTGGGTTCCGAGGACCAAGCTCTGTAAACATTCCCACTTCCAGGCCATCTCTTTCTGTTTGTTTTCCTTTGTGCTTTCCCTTCATTACTACCAAAAATCCTTTGGGGGAAACAAACAACAAAAAAATCCAGCTGTGTTGGCTTAACTTCGTTTACGCCTGGCTGAGGGTGGCCCAGGGAGGAAGGTCTATGGGAGAGGGGCCCGCTGGGTGGGGCGGTCTGGGGTAAGTGAGCCGGCCTGGCAGTCGGTCTGCCCCGCCCCTCTTTCCCTTCCCTTCCCCCACCCTGGGCTGCTGCCTGCGGGGATTTACAGGTATAATCTTATTGCCGAGGTCGCGGAAGCCTAAGAAGGGCCTTCCAGTGCCGCTGTAGTGCGGTGGCTGCGCTAACACGCTGAGAGCAAGGCCCGGGTGGAGGTGCCAAGGTTCCCTGGAGGTGGAGGGCAGGGCGGTAGGGCCTGAGCTACACTAATCCAAGGATCAGGGTCAACTCCCATGGAGCTAGCCTTACCTGTTAACCCTGTGGGTCACAGGGCTTGCAGCTGGCACAGCCTCTGTTGCGTCCTGCTCACAAATGCGTTTTCATTTGTCCCAAACAGGTTTTTTTCTTTTTTTCATTAACAGCACAAAAATTGGGAGATTTAATAGACTGGGATTTTGTTCTGTGTTGAAAACTAAGAAAATCTGGCAACTCTTGGTCTGCCTTCAGCACAGCAGGTACAGAGCAGAGAAGTGGCTGCTGTCCTTACAGGGAGTGTGTGTTCTCCCATCAGCGTCAGGCCCCAGCCAGCCAGCTTCTCTCACTTACATAACTTGCTGGTCCCTATAGCTCTGAAATTTGCCACACACTCAGACCTGCCCCAAAGCATCATTAACCAGATTTGCCAAGGGCCAGGTGCTCAGCAGAACGCTGTATGCAGCAAGCAGCCACTGTTACCCCCTTTGGGGTTTACGGACTGACCTGTATGGCCTGCCCCCCAAACAGAACTACTGCTTCTGAGCCACATCTTGATGGTAAGACTCTTGGCACACCCATAACCTCAGAAGTGGTGGACTGGGACTCCAGAATCAACTTGTTGCAACTCTCTGAAGGCTTATTTCACTGTTTGGGTAGGGGTGATGGCGGAACTTCCCTATCTGGAGAACGTGCGGAGTTTGTGGGGGCCTCCCACAGATGCTGCAGAACCAGAAGCCACTGCTTCTGACCCATATGTTATAAGACAAGCCTCCAAAGATGTCTTTTCTCCAAAGGGCTGATGAAGGGCAAGAGGACCTCAGAAGGGACTCGCACAATAAGAGAGGACCCGCTCCAGCGGCATCACCCACTCCAGCCCATGTGAACACAGAGTCAGCAGCCACAGAGACCTCCTGAGACTGACACTGGGCACTGACTACCAGGCCCCTGTAGCCTGCCTTGGGGAAGCCCCTGGAGGTAGTAATAATAAACACAGATTCTACCCCCGCCCCCAGGGAACCAGGTTGTTGACAAAAGACAAGAGTTCTATAGCTGTAAGAGCCAATAGCAGGTGTACTGGACTCCCAGACCTCCATCTCCCAATCCTGACACCCAAATAAGAAGTACAAATAAGAAGCCCAAAGCCAGGTGTCCTGAACCAGGGCTGAAAGTTGTAGGGAAGCTACATTCCAGATATCCTGGAGGAACCCTGGGCTAGGCAGATGGAAGAGCCTAACAAAGCCCCAGAGAAAGGGCCCTTGACCCTTACCAATGCCAGGAGCTGTGTGTCAGCATTCTGTGGGAGGGAGCTGTGCAGCAGTCTTAAAGCATGGTCACAAAATCTTTGACATTCCTCTCATTGAGAAGTAAAATCTATGTTACCTTGCCTTGATTCTGGATGCTTATGTGACTTCTGAGGTTATGTAATAAAAGGCCTTTCAGTGTTCCCTTGTTCGTTGGAGACCTGAGCCACCGTGTAAGAAGTCTGACTTCCATGTGGCTGCCATGTTGTCAGGAAGCCTAAGCTATAAGCAAAGGTCACATGTAGATGCTTCTGTTGACAGTCTCAGCTGACCTAGCCTTCAAGTCACCACAACTAGGCACCAGACACATGAGTGAAGAAGCCTTCAGAAGATTACATCCTCTAGCCCTTCAAGTCATCCCCTGCTGCTTGAGTCTTCCCAGCTGAGGCCCCAGACATCATGGAGGAGAGACAAGTCATCCTTGCCATGCCCTCACCTGACCCACAGAACCTGTGAGCATTATGAAATGGTTGTTGTTTTATACCATAGATAACCAGGCAGGCAGAATTCATCTCAGAGGAGCTGGTGCTTTTTCCCTGAAAGCTGATTAATGGGCCTTTTGGTTATGAGAGGAAGGGTCTCAACTAGTCTGCATAGAAGAGGTGCAACAAGGCTACTCAATTGCCCTGCATAGTAAAGCATGAGGAATGTAGGTGTTGTTGTATGGTAGTTAAATAATGGGTGAGAGGAATAAGTCTGGAGAGAGGGAATACAGGAGAAAGGCTTGGGTAGGAAGAGGGGGTGAATGGCACAGGCTAGGGTCTAAGAGGGAACGTAGCTGATGAGAAATTCCTAGGCAGGGATGACCAAGGCACCTGAAGAACAAAGATGTCTAACATGATATTTTAAGTTGGTTCCTGCTCTGTGGTGCTGCGTTGTTATCTCCAAGCCTTCAGTAGAAGTCTGATTATGTATGCACCATCACCTTGTTGAAATGATGCTTGGACAATGCAGAAGGCAGTGCACCATCCACACGTGAGACAAAGTGGAGTGGAAGGACAGCAAGCCAAGCAGTTAGTGGGAGATTAAGAATTAAGTTAGGAGCAGGGATGCAAAGGCAAAGGAGACCAGGAGAACACACCCCTTCCTGGAAATCCTTGGGCATATTAGGGAGGGCATACTAGATTTCCCCAAATAAAAGGAGATACATTGGAAATAGTCTATTTGCATTTTAAAGAAAAGTGTAACCTTCAAAGGCTGGAGGGCTTGGGACTATCTGTGAAGAAGTGCCTGGACAAGTGGTCCTGGAACTAGGGTCCTGGCTACCCTCCAGTAAGGTGGAATCCCTCAGCCATGCAAGGCCAAACTGTCCAGCGCATTTCTGGGAGAGCAAACAAGCAGCAGAGAAATCCAAAAGAAGACCCAGGACCAAGGGTCCACCATGGCAAAATGAGGAACAGGGACCTGGGAGTCTATGTCCCCAGAGAACAAACCTGGAAGGAAAAATTCTCGGGTGTAACAGAGATGGAAAGCTATGAAGAGCAACCACTCCCTATCCTAAAACAAGTTCCATACTCTCCAAAGTAAAACTCTGGAAGAAAGTCCTGTTGGCTAGAACCAGGTGCACCCTCCACTGCGCCCTGAAGTTTCATCCTCTCCCTTCAGTTTCTGTTCCCATTGCTACCCCCATGTCACCCGGAGGCAATGCTCCTCTTTTAACAATCTGGCCCTGGTGGACACAGTCCCCATGTTCTCAGATCTAGAACAGGCTAGATCTTTAATGACATCACTAATTTTAGAGGAACAACTACGGGAAAGTAAGCAGAGCCATCACATGAAATGCATAAAGGCAGGGTCCCTATGCCTTTCCTCTGGCCATATGTAGATATCTATATTCCGATTCCAAAAGGTAGACTCTGTTACAAGACTTCTTCCCCAGTCATCCTGACACCAGCATGCCCAAGGTCAAGAGGTGAAGGTATCCATTTCAGAGAGTTGGGCCTCATCTCTGGGTGACTGGCACTTTGAATGATCTTGCTGATATGATGGGCCCACTCTCACACTCACAGAGTGGTGGCTTCACCTTCACAGCCCCAGCTGAACAACCTCCACATGACAACCTCCCCCATCAACCACCAGCCCCTTCCTCTCCATCCCAAACGGGCACAATGGCAGGAACATCTTCACAAGAGCACCCCGTCAACCCTACTCTGAGTCCTCAGGGCTTTCTGTAAATGAAAGAAAGGGGTGGGGATAGAGATCTAAGAAGTCCACACAAATTGACAGGTAATTTTTCTTAGCGTCCCCGACTCCACTGTCTAAGGAAGGAACAGGCCTTTACATCTCCCCAAGTACGTAATCCCACACTTGAGAGCTCTGGTTCTCATTGAATGCGGCAGAAGCGTGCTCTGGGCTTCTTGGAAGCCTGAGCAAGGGGCCAGGCAGGGCTGGCTGTGAAAAGATAGGGTCAGTGTCAATGTTCAACTTTGAAGCTCCAAAACAAGTAAACAAACCAACAACAGCAACAACAAAAATGCTCTTTAAATTTCTGGTAGCGATTCTAAGAGCAACTGCAAGAGCTGACTCTGAAATGAAAAGGTGTGTTGAGTGTCAGGAGTTCAGGGTCTGGTATTAAAAAGAAAAGGTTTGGGAAAAATACCTGTCTATATACTTTGTTGTTCTTGTTCTGCTTTTTGTTTTTTGTTTTAGTCTCACTAGAAAAAGCAGTGACAGAAACTATGTATAAACTCCAATTTGGCTCCAGCTTTGTTGGAGGCCAGGACACCAAATGCCATATCAGGCAACCCTGAACTTGTGAATGATCAGTAATCATGTGACTGTGGGTGTTCCCGTCACCTCTAACTTGCATACAACCTCCAGAGTGCGAAGAAGGCACCTTGTTTGGATTTATTATTAACATCTGAATATTCACTTTCAAATATAGACATTCTAGGCAGAACTTGGAGGAAAAATCAGCTCATGTGCTTTATAGGTTAAAATTCTGCCATGTATATTTATAATCGCATGACTCAATGTTGCAATATTTATAATTGTGAGTGCTCTTAAATTAATGCATCAATGATTGAGAATTTTCAAAAGTTAAATCTGAAAATAGATGGGCAGTTAGTTTGAATATTAAGAGCAAGTTAGCTAGATAACCTTAGAAAGAACATTACATTCTTTCTGAGCCACAAATATTTATAGTGATGTAAATAATCCAAGGCGGAATAACACAGAGAGCTGGGGAAACAAAAACCCAGTGAAATTTGTGGGAAGCCTAGTGCATAGGAAACAGATACCCTACTCCCAGCATTCATTGCCAGAGGTGGGAACATCAACAATGGCTGATTCAAGACTAATGGTCTTGAAGCCTCCCGGAGTTTCTTTTCCTTAATATGGTGCCAGAAAATGCCATGGAAAGTTCTGGGCTTCCTATAAGGGAAATGAAAGGGCTAAGAGGGCTGGTAGACCCAAATGGGCTTAAGTGTTTGGGTGAGGAGGATGCGGAGTACAGGGGACAGACGACCAGAGAGGCTACAGTGGGATGGCAAACATGAACAAAGTTGGCAGGTGTGGCAACAAGAACCAGATGAGACAAGTTAGTTCTTACAGAGATGATCATGGATCAGATACCTTCCTTTCCCTAGAAGATAGGATGATACAGAAACCCCTCTCTCTCAGGAGTTTAGGAAAGAAGGGCGATGGAGAATAACAGGGATCCTCAAGTCCACCCCCAGGTTTGATGTCTTGCTAAGAGAACTCACAGGGTTCATTATACAGTTGTTACTCATTGCTATCATTTATCATAGGGAAAAGGATACTATGTCAGTGTCCAAAAGACCACCCTTAGGCTCAATGATTCACTAGGACTTGGTAGGGCTCAGAGAAGCTCTTATCCTCCTGGTTATGGTCTATTACAGCTAGAGGATTCAGATTAAAATCAGCCAAGAGAAAAGGCTTTGGGGCAAAGCAAGAGAAATCATGTGCAAGCTTCCAGGTGACTCCTCCCTGTGGAGTCACTTGAGAACACATGTTTCTCCCAGCAACAATGTTGCCGACGAGGGAATCGCACCCAAGCCTTGGTGTCCAAGGTTTATGATGGAGGGTAAGTCATATTGATGTGCCATGCCTGTATGACTGACCTCAGCTACCATGACAATTTCCCTGCCTCCCCAGAGCAGAAAGAGTTTACTACATAAATCATTTTCTTAGGATAAACTTATGTGGTCAAACTGGTGCAGCATGGCCCAAAGCCTCTTATCAGCCAGAATATTCTAAGGGGCCAGAGGTTATCTCCCAGAAGCCAGGCTAAGGACCAGTCCTGAAGACAAACCTTTCTTGGAATATGTAAGGTTTGAGCAACCCAGGCCTGCTAAGTTAGTCCTTTCCTGCCCAGATGCAAAGCAAAATCAGCAGAGAAAAAAGACACATGGGATGAAGCCTGGAGGAAACCAGGCATGAGCTTCCTCAGGGTCCTCCTCTCCCAGTGGAGTCACACAGGACAGGCTAAATGCCCCAGCAACAAGTTGTGACATCTGTGAAATGCTGTCTACCAGAGAAGCTCATTGAAGACTCAATGCCCAGGGGTTTTATTGGGGGCTGGTTGCTTAGGCACCCTTTGCCTAGCACATACCAAAAGTTGGAATCCCCAAAGAAAGCATAAACCATATTTTTTATAAACATATTAGGCACAGTGAGCCATTCTTATCAGGAAATGGGGGGAACCCTCCTGAAATTCAAATTCCCAGATGCTAGCCAAGGGCCAACCTTGCAAGCACACCTCAGACCTGCTACGTTTACTCTTTTCTGTGTAGGAGAAGAATCCTGAATTGACTATTCACCGAAGCAAGGTTGAGCAACTTCCAGAAGAGCCTGAGTTTACCCTGAAATGGCAAGATTAAATTTTGTCATTGGTAGAAATAAGTATTAAAGAGCTGTTTGTAAGAGGAAAAGAGAAGGAAAGTTGTATTTTTGCTTACCTGAGCTTTATTACTATGGCACTTGTATTCAAATACATAATTACAAATTGTATTAAAAAGCTATGATAAAGTAGCGAATGTTCTGAGAATGTAAGTGCAGGAAGGTGGGATTCAGGGAACTGGTCTAGTCTCACGGGATGCAAAAAGGCTTTCCTGAGGAAGTAACATCTGAGCTGGGATCTGAATGATTAACATAAGTTAATTAGGTAACATTGGGGATGAGAACATTTCCGGCACAGAGCCCAGAGTGAGTAAAGGCCCTGAAGTGGAAAGAAATATTGTAAGTTTAAGAAAAAGAAAGGGTAACACTGGACCTGGAATCCATGGCCCAAGGTTGGTGGTGGAGGGAAATGCAGCTGATGTAGAGGTCTGGAGGCAAGTGATGCAGGCCCTTGAAAGCCACGAAGATTCTGGTCTATATCCTAGACCAGAAGTCTAGGATGGGAAGTCATTGAAGGATTTTAAGCAAGGTGGCAACTTGCTCTGATTTGCCAGATCTTGGGGTGGGCACTGAGAATGTGACATGGACTCCTCCCTTGACTGGCTCACAGTTTGGGTGCAGAGTCAGACCCAAAAGAAGCTTTGTCACTGGCCTCTGGCCTCTCCCTTGGGTTCAGACCAGCCAACTAGATTGCCTTATTGGCCCTGGACATTGAGACGACTTGCCCCCATTAGAACTCACATCTACAAAGTAATATCATACCTTTAAAGCAACCCCTCTCACAGTTTGCAGAAGGCTTCTCTGGATACTGCCTTCAGAGCTGGGCGACAGGTTAACAGATATTTGGTCCTGTCAAAAACATCCATGAGAGATTTGGTCCACACCAAATAGTCCTTGGTATTTTGTCATATTTGGTCCTGTCCAAAATGTCCATGGAGACTTTTGGTCCACGCCAAAAGGTCCTTGATATTTGGTCCTGTCCAAAACCATTCGGCAGGGACCAAATATGCTCATGGATGTTTTTGACAGGACCAAATGTCCTGCAAAGAGGCTAAGAGTCCCAGCTTGAGTTAGACCCCAACTTAGCCTGCAAAGGGGCTAAGAGTCCCAGCTTGAGTTAGATGTTGCTTGTAACTCAGCAACATCAATGACATTGGCTGCTCCTGCTAAAAGGATTCCACTGACTGAATTTCAGATTTAAATGTGATTTCCAGTGGAGTTTGGAATGGGCCCAAGGGGCAGTGCAGTGGAGGTGGGAACCTGTGCATTCCCCTGAAGAAACGCTGATATGCAAGGTCCCTTTATGCATCACTGCCTTGGAGTGCAGGTTGGGTCGTAGGACAAGCGCTCTTGGCTCAGAAGTGGCCAATGGAGGCACCACTAGTAGCTTTGGTCAGACCAGGGCACTGTGCCCGGTCCCACCACAGTTGAAGGTGCTGGCTCCTGGGCCAAGACCTTAGCAATCTCTACTTACCTTGGCAGAGAACCCCAGAATCCTAGCGCCCTTCAGCACTGGTGGTATCAACCACCTCTACTGTTAAAAGTGTGTATCACTTAATCCTCTCCCTTTGGTTAACCCATGCTTTAGATTGCAGAACTTCAGAAAGTACCTTCTGGCCTGGGCGTAGGAACCCTGAGCTCAAACCTTGCCTTTGCTTCCAAATCTCCCTGAGGCCTTGTGTAGGTTTCTTCCTCCCCAGATGTGAGTGATACCTGGGTTGCTATGACAATAAGTTCTCTTGGAGTCAAGCCCTCTGCAGCAAATGCTGGTGGTGCCTTGTGCCCCCTCCCCAGACCCACCTGATTTCAGTACAGCTGTGGTGGAGAGTTCTGTGCATATTACCAGCATCCCACCTAAAGAACCTGCCAGAGTGTTTCTGCTTTTCTGGCTCAGGAATTTCTTTGAAGGAAACACAGTGCATGGACAGCCACAGGTGTATAAGAGAGTTATCCCAAGGCATAAACACCCAGTTAATGGAGAACTGGTGGTTGGCCTTTCTACATGGCTCTTCATGGAGTCCTTGCAAGAGTACACCTTGGTTGCTACAGAGGTAACTACCTCAATAAGGCTCTCTCTCTCTCTCTCTTTTTTTCTCATTTTCTTGCATCACTCTTTCCACTCTCACTCTTGCTTCCTGGTTCAGCCTTCCAAAGATCTGGCCTTTACGTACATGGTAGCTTTGTACTGTGTCAAATTAGCTAAGCTGGAACTATGTTTTCCAGAACATCCCTCCCTGTCTGGTTCTGTGTTACAATGGCCCCAAGAAACAGTTTGTGTGAGATTTGGAGGCAGAAGAGAAGCCGCAGTCTGTGTGCATATGTGTGTGTGTGAGTATGCACACACATGCTCTGAAGGTCTGTGCAGGGCCAGGCACTGTGGCAGCTCCACAAGCTGTCGCTGATTGGTATTGATGGCACGGGACAGCGTCGAAGCTGGTGGCTCCTCCAGCTCTTGCCAAATCTCCCCTTCAGCTTCTTCAAGACTGCTCCACCAGCTCCTGTGATTCCGTCAGGCCTAATGCATATAGTAAACTCCTTACTCCTTATCACTCATAGTTGTTCTGTGTCTCTGATTGACCCCTGACTGAATCAAATGCTATGGGGGAAGTGGTTCCAGGATGGGGTCTCTGAATTGGTTTTGGATTACCCAGAATTGGATCTGATTAGATTTTAAATTATTAACAACCCTATTTCCATAGGCAAAGGGGACAATGGTAAAGCATAGCATGCAAGAGCGAAACAGTTACTCAAATTATAATCTAAAGACATTGGTAATCAAATGCCTATAGAAGGCAAGGCTTTGGATGACCAAGTAGTTGCTGCCATAGAACATTTTAGTGAAAATAAAGAGTATAATGGGGTTGATCATTTGCTTCTATGCGTAGATGGAGAACCTGGGAAAAAATGATAATGTCAGTGTTTTAAATTCCTAGTTCAAGGTCTTCTTCCTGGTAAGGGACGTAAAATCTTCTCTAGTTGCCCTGAAAGAAACTGTTATTTTTTTGTAGCTTCAGGGCCAAGATTCCTGAAAACCAAACCCAAATCCAGAGACTAAACCCCTGGGTGGTTGAGAGTATAATGCAAATTATACTCTCAACCACTCAGAGTCTCGTTAAAAAGACTGGGGGGCTTCCCTGGTGGCGCAGTGGTTGAGAGTCCGCCTGCCGATGCAGGGGACACGGGTTCGTGCCCCGGTCGGGGAAGATCCCACATGCCGCGGAGCGGCTGGGCCCGTGAGCCATGGCCGCTGGGCCTGCGCG
>NC_041229.1:62734035-62776299 GCF_002837175.3 Physeter macrocephalus | reverse complement strand
AAAAAAAAAAAAAAAAAAAAAAGAGACTGGGGATGGGGAGGACCTGAAAATTGGGATGAGGACACATGAGAAGATTTTGATGAAGCTTGAACCCCTAAATTATGCTGAGGCTCCGTTGCTGGTAGAAAGAGCTCTTCCTCTCCTGATATGATTATGTTTGTGTATATATTAAGCGATATTTTTCTTTCACCTCTGCCATTCCCTTACCATCTAATACGAGACGTATAAATAGTAATCTGATTTCAGGATTTAAGTTACATGATATCAAAAGGGGCATGTGACTCAGCTAGAAGGGATATCACTCAAAGATAGACAAAGGTCTCTGTCCTCTTTTGGAGAGTGGGTTCTCCTCTGCTTCAACCCTGTCTGATACACAGTGGTAGGCCCGTGGAGAGCATACGTGGGAGCAGAACTTGAGGGTGTTGGGCCGGGACTGGGGTGGGGAGATTGGAATATAACGTTAGATAGGGGAGAATTTACTGATCTGGGAGCACTCTCCCGTGATTCGGGATTGAATGCTCAGGCAAGGGCAACTGGAGCTGGTCTGATACATTTGCTGCGATCACTCCCTAAAGCTTGGATATGGTGATGGCCCTGCAGTGAGGTGTGTAGAGGACAACGTTGGTGCTTTGCTCCGATCCTTTTGGTTCCCTTTTCCTATTCCTATGTGTGTCCTGCCCATCTTTCACTTTCACCAACAGCTTTTATGTACTCTTGCTTCTAAAATCCAACTCCTGCATCTCCTCCTCAGAGGACTGCCTTCATACCATGAAGCTACAAAGAGCCATAGGTACCTAGGAATTTACTTCCACCCTGGGTGGCCCTTGCCTAACACCTTTTAGGTGCAGGGGTATGAAAGTGCAGCATCCTTGCCTTGGGCACGTGCAACACGGAGGTGTAACTTGTACTCCGGAGCCTCCCTGTGGTCTCTGAGATCACATTCTCGCTTTACTTCCCTGTCCTCCTGCACCCACTCCTTTCCTTGTCTCCTGCAGAGGCATTTCAGCAGCGTGCTGGAGCTGACCAGAACCAAGAGCCAATTGTTAGCATCTCTTCTCAACTCCATGTTCAGAAACGTCCTGTTGGTAGCTTTAAATTGGCCATGGTGGGAGCATTCACCACGGAGTATTCATGGAAATGGGCAAATGCTTCAAATCAAGGCTTTCTTTCCAAAGAGCCAGTTGTTAATCGTTTACCATCACACCACTAGGGCACTTCCTTAATAAATCACTTGTACGTAAGTATTCACTTCAGAGTCTGGCTCTGGAGAACCCACCCTGAGAAAGGAACTACGTTGGCAGTTTACTGAGTGTTGGAGGGCTCGGGGAGGTAGGTATGTTGGAATGGATTTATTACGAGACCAGAGAACCCACTATCTCTTTTAGTTCTAAAAGCAAGAAAGGCATCTTCAGCAGGTTCAAGCTGAGGTCCCAGCTGCCCTGACTCTTTTGAGTTCTATGACCTGAAAGTCCAACAGTGCCAGAGGCCTCTGTGTTAGATGGGAACACTGTGTGGATGGAGTCTGTGGGAAGTTCCAAAAGGAGATCTTCCAGGTTTGAGAGCTAAGCCATGCCTTCTGCAGCACAGAACTGCTCATTTGAAAAGCAGCTCATGGTGTGCTACCAGGCCCAAGTACAGCCTGCAAAGACCTGAAAATGGGACATCAAGACACTGTATGACTAGAAATGCCCATTGCAGTCTGGGCCACCAGTCTTAAGTTGGCCCAGTCATGAACTGGGTGATTATGTTCACTAGTTCAGCAGTCTTGAAAGGATGATTCATTGTATGATGACAAGGGTACTTTTAGGTCAGGCTCAGAGGGCACAAGTAAGCTGCATGGAAAGGTGGTTTAGACTCCATGTCATGTACCCCTGTTGCACCAACCTGCTCCCTCAGCTCCCGTTCACGCATCTGGGGGGTTCCCGACCACCACAGCTGTAGGAGGAAAAAAATTTGAACCTGGCATATGGATGGGTTGGCTTGACACAATGGTACAAACCAAAAATGAATTGCAGCCATACCGCACACCCACTTGGGACAAGTGCTAAAGGTGAGTGAGTGGTGAGGGAAACCCTCCTCGTGGGCAGTACACTTGGCCATCGACTTTGCATGTAGGGAGGCGTGGCCTGAGGTGAGAATATACATGGACTTCTGAGCAGTGGCGAATAACTCAATTGGTTGGTCAGAGGCCTGGATGAAGGAAGATTGGAATACTGGAGAAGGAAGTCTGGGGGAAAGGCGTGTGGATGGACTAACAGGAGAGGCGTCAGATTGGGCAGATCTTTTGAGTCTCAAGTCACTGCTCATCAGAAAGCATCTGCTGCAGAAGAGGAGGCCCTCAACAACCCGGTACACAGAATGACGTGTTTGGATATCAGTAGGTTTCTATCCTCAACCAAGTAAGTGCTTAGGCCCACGAACAGAATGGGAAGGTGGCAGAGATGGAAGCTCTGCATAGGCCCAATGACAGGGAGTCCTCTCACCAAGGCTGATCGATTGATACCTACTGCTGCTACTGAATGCTCATCGCAGAGGCTGGATCCTCATCGTGCTGTCATCCCTTGAGGAGATGACCCCAGCACTTGGCAAGTTGATTGCATCAGACTTCTCCTTACTGCAACTGAAAGCTTTTCTGAATATGGATTTATCTTCCATGCTGTAGCGTTTCTCCAGTGACTTATAGAACGTCTCATTATCAACCTGGGATCCTGTGGAGTGGAATCTCAGCTGAAGGGTGTGTATTATGGTAAAGGACTGTGACAATGGTTCTGTAAAACAAGGGGTCTTCCCATATACTTCATTACCTGGAAGCAGAGGGTAGAAAGCGGGAATGCCCTTTTAAAGGCTCAGCTAAGGAGCCAGCTTTAGGATGACACCCTGTGGATTAGGACACTGTCCTCCAGGATGCAGTATATGCAGTAAACTATCAGCCGATATATAGCGCTATGTCCCCGGTAGTTAGAATACACAGGGCCAAGAAGCCAAGGGGTGAGGTAGAATTGACCCCTTTCATCATCACCTCGGGGACCTCCTTGCAGAAACTGTTTGCCATTTCTGCGACTGGCTCTGTTATACTAGAGGACCTGATCCTGTGGGGGACATCTTCCACTGGTTGACATGGGAAGCTTTCCATTTTGGGCTCCTCATGCCAGTGGACCATGAGGCAAAAAGAGAGTTATCATACTGGAGGGAGCAATCATCCCTGACTGTCCAGAGAGATAAGGATATTCTGCATAATGGGGTCAGGGAGGATTCACCTGACACCTGGGTGCTGGAGTGGCTCTTGGTGCTTTCAGGCCCGGTGATGACAGTGACTATACAATCACAGCCAACAAAGCCTGATAACAGCAAAGAAGCCAAGGGCTCAGACCCCCAGGACAAGCAATCCAGACCAGCATTGGTTGCTGGGTTTTGGGAAGGAGATGATGAATATTAATAGTGGCTCAGGAGCAACCACAGCAGGGGAACTAGATTCCACTGACACTCCTGTTGAAAGTTTTTGTTTTTTTTTTTTTAACACAGCTTGCAACCGACCACTGCCTGTAAGAGTCAATGACAGAGTGGACTTATTGCGGGTCATGAGCAGATCTGAGTGATACAAAGGGTGTACCTTCACAGACACTTTTTGTTCCCTGTGCCATAGCCCACAACCTCCCCGACTTCAGCACCGCTGTGGTGGACAGCTCCTCGCACAAGGTTCACAACCCACTGCAAGCTCTCCTTATCAGCTGGCGAAATACGCTCAGCCCACCTGTAGATGCAGCCTGTAAGTATGAGGAAGTTAACCTCCTAAGAAATTCTTCAACCAACGGGAGAACTGGTTAAATGTCCCAGCCTTCAAGTCTTTCAGCGGGAGAATCCTCAGGGGTATTTTACACAGTTCCTTAGAAGATTCTCAGTGGAATGGAAACGACCAGCTTAATACCATAGATTGTATGGTAGGCCTTCCTCCCTTCCTTGTCTCCATTCACTTGTGCTTCTTGGAGCATGTTATGGGCTGATTGTGTCCCTCCCAAAAGATATGCTGAAATCCTAAGCCCTGGTATCTGGAAATATGACCTTATTTGGCAATAGGATTCTGAAGATGTAAACAAATTAAGATGGGGCCAATAGGGTGAGCCCTAATCCAATATGACTGGTGTCCTTACAAGACGGATGTTTGGAAACAGACCACAAGGAGAATGCCAGATGACAACAGGGGCAGAGACAGAAGTGCTGCAGCTGCAAACCAAGGAACAGCTGGGGCTACCAGAAGCTGGGAAAGGCAAGGAAGGATCCTCCTCCAGAGGCTTCCGAGGGAGCATGACCCACAAACCCCTTGATTTCAGACTTCCAGCCTCCAGAACTGTGAGAGAATAAGTTTCTGTTGTCATGAGACACCAAGTTTGTGGTACATTTTTATGACAACCCTAGGAATCTAATACAGATTGCCTTCCCCATCAACTGCCTTCCCCACAAGTCCTTGTCACATGTTTTACTTTCAGGGGACCCAAACTATGTGTGTCCCCTCTCCAGCTGCATTTTGGGGTTTCTCAGCTAACCCTTACCTCTATCCATCTCTTGCATCCCAATCAGCCAAGTAGTCTTACCTGGGACTGTTTGGACGTGATCCTGCCTTGTATCATTCTCTTTCTTCCAAGCTCCGGAGTTTGGTGAGGGCCCCTCACTCACCTGCCCAAAACTCTAGTAACATACAGAGAGGCCAGGCTCTTTCATAGGGTGCCCAGGACTATATAGGAGCTTTACCACTCCTTCCCTGGCTGGAAAGCCCCAGAAACTTCATTTTGGTGGGCCTGCGTTTCTCCTGGAAAGTGGAAGCTCCAGGACTTTTGTATAGAGGGGCTTGTAGATTACAATCTGACTGGAAGGAGAGTGGGCCCTAGAAGATTTACTTAAAACTGTGTTTCCAAACCATTTTTTGAAAAGAAGTATGCTTATTTGGAGTGACATTGGGGTGGGCATAGAGTAAGATACTTGGGTGTCATCACTCTATGGCTCACAAGTCCAACACTAAGTCCAAGAGAAGACTCTCCAGAAGCTTTGGTCACTTACTGTGTACCAATGTAGCCTCTCCAAAGCAGAAGGTGCTTTTTCTTTACCAGGCCCTTGGAAAAAACTACTCAGAAAAAGGAACTGGCAACCAATAGACTTTAAGTAGCGCAAGGGCGCCCTCTGGTGGCCATGACTCAGAAAGCCTCAGACATAGAGCAGTGCTCTCAGGGAACTAAGCGGCAGAGGGCCCAATATTGTGGGACATGGAGACCATAATAAAACTGATGGCCATCATCACGAGACAGAGACATAAACACAGGACTGGCAATCCGAATAAGGCAGAAGATAGACCAGGAAGGATCAGACAGACCATCATGGAACAAACAGACCTAATCACAGCCTAGATCATCACCAAATGCAACTGTTTTCCCTTCCGGGAGACGTCACTGGGGAAAAGGGGGACAACAGAAATTTCGCTAACCCTGTTAGAGCTTGCATTACCGAGAGTGCATGTATTCCTAGACATGACAGTAAGTGTAAAAGCAACTCAGTTCCGGCAGTTGGGCCCTGTTTGAACATTCCTGGAAATGCTGACCATGGCTAGCACGTGGGAGAAATGCTAATTTCATCTATGCTTGGAACCTGATGTCACAGTCATACGCTGTGCCAAGCAAACTTGCAGTAAGAAAGGGCTCCTTGATTCTTCAAGGAGGCCTGACTGAGACCTGCTGTGGAGTAGAGCCTGGCCATTGCTGGAAATTCTGTGGGTGCTGGAAGGTGAAATGGTCTCTCTGCCTAGAACAGGCTGAGCAGAAACAAGCAGGATGCCAATGCCCTGCTGAAGCCCTTGCCTGACTCCCTGCCTCAGGGGGTGGCATGGCTCAGTTTACCTGTTCCATCCTTCTTGGCCAGAGCAAGAATCCAGTAAGACCCCACACCTGCTGCCCTCAAGAGACCACCAGTGGCTGTGGGCCATGTTCTGCACAGGATCCAGAGCTTCCTGGTCTTGCCAGAGACCTCTCCGTATCGGCCTCCCAGCACTCCCCTGGCCCACCAGGGACAAAGCTCTAAAGTAATTCTCTCTCTTGGGACTCCAGCAGAGCCCAAGGCCTCTCTTGCGGCCAAGGAGCCCACAGGCTCAAGAGAGCAGATAGGCTGGAGTTAGGAACAGGGAACCGTGTTCAGATTTCCACGTCCCTAGACTCTCCCGTGCGCTCCAAGGCTACTTTGATTGAGTTCATTTTTACTGGGACTCTGGTTTGGGCTGATGGAGGAGAGCTTTATGGAGATTATGGACCCATGGAGGGTAGAGGGGGATCATGTTGTCTCTGGTCCCCTCAGCTTCCCACTCCCTCCCTCCACAGTGGAGAGGGCAAGAGGAAGCTGTGATTTACTCTCACAAAGGTCTCCTTCACATGCAGAGGTTGGATGGCACTGTGTGGGCTTCCCAGGTGACAATGTGTGACACAAAGTAGGGGATACAGATCATCCCAAAGAAATGGAAAGCCAGACATTCATGTCTGCACACAGTTGTTCACCATGGAATGATGTTAGCACAAGACTGGAAACAACCCACAAGTCCAACACTAAAAAATTGTTTAGAGCTTGTCCACATAATAGAAATTTATGAAACTATTCAAAATAAGGTTTTTGAAGGCTTAATGGCATGGATAATGAGTATTTCATACTATTTTAAAAAATTATTTTATAAAATTTAGTTGAAATTTCAAAATACATAATCAACCCCAGGTTCAGAGAACTTGTGAGACACGCTAGACGACTTCTGGGGAGGACCTGAGGAAGCAGGTGACCCCACAGAGAAGGTAGGGCAACAGAAACTGTCGTGGCTGTTATCACAACTCAATTTTTACCTCTAGGCTGCTGTATCCTTGGAAACACAACTCCCTATAGACAGGCCATTGTAAAATTGAGTCATATTTTGATCTTCATCCCACTTTCTTCAGAGCTCTTCCTGTTTTGTGTCAATTCCCAACGTCTTTCAAGACTGAATTCCCTCTCTAGCTCTCAGGCAGATTTAAGCATGCCCTCTACTGTGCCTCCCCAAGATTTGTTCCTACTTCTTTTACATTACATTTCTTATTCCATTTTGTCACAGTTGTTTATTTTTGTGCGTCTCCACTCCAAGACTGAAACCCATAGGGGGCAGAGAGCACAGTTCACCTACTTCTGTATCCCCAGCGTCCTACACTAGGTCTGGTGTACACTAAATACCTGTAGGATAAACGAGTTAAACAGATGACGTGTCTGGCGTGCTCCTTCCCTCCAGCCCCTCTCCAGAGGATCCCGGTGCTCCGATGAACTTACGATGCCCAGAGTGTCTCGTGGTAATTATTCCACAAGCCATCCATTCATTTATTCACGTCACGTACATTTACTGAGAACCTAATCTGTATATGGGCGGTTCTGGGATCTAACAGCCGAAAGAATAGACAGTCTTTGCTCTCAGAGAGCTTGTGTTCTTACAGAGGATAAACAGACAAGTCCAAAATGGTGAGATAGATGCTAAGTAGGAGCAAGTTGTGGGATCATGGTATAGGAGCACCTTCCAAGAGGAGGCAGCATCTAGACTAAACCTAAAGGAGCAGTAGTACTAAGCCAGCTAAAGGGGCTGTATTCTAGGCAGAGGGCAGAGCAAAGGCAGCCCAGGCTGTGAGTGTACGGGGCAGAGCTGGAGAGGCAGGCAAGGCCATCATGAGCCTACAGGTTGTGGTACGTTTGACTTCATCCTGGCAATAAGACACGCCTGAACTTCATCTGAGGTGTGTCCTGGTCGGATTTACAAGAGCAGTGCGGCTGCTGTGAGAACGGATGGAAGAGGGGGAATAGGGAACCTGTTTTCCTCTACTCCACGCTGACTACTCACATCAAACACTTCTGTGACCAGATATGCAGCTGATTTCCTCACCCCAAGCAATGCCGACACCAGCTGAGCGTCCTCTGGTCTAACTCAGTTCTGACATCATCTACCTGGAGACAGCACCAGATCCTAAGGCTAAAGACTCAGTCACACAAGACGGTCCCCCCCCCTCCCCCCAATTAAGATGCCAGTCACAAGTGCAGGTTGACACCACTGCTTCTCATCCACCGGCTATAAACGGGAGGCTCCCACAACCCCCTCCTCGGGTTTAATTAATTTGCCAGAGCAGCTCACAGAACTCAGAAAAAGTCTACTTACCATTTCTGCTTTGTTACAAAGGATATTAAAGGGTATGACTGAACAGCAGATGAAGAGGCACACAGGGTGAGGTCTGCAAGGGTCCCAGGCACAAGAGCAACTGTCCTTGTGGAGTTTGGGGTACGCTATTTTCCTGGCATGTGTCTTGCTCCTGGACACATTCTTGTTCACCAACCCAGCTCTCCCAACTTTGCCCTTTTGGGCTTTTAATGGAGGCCCCATCACACAGGCAGAATTGATTAAATCTGTGGTCACTGTGACCCAACCTTCAGCCCCTCTCCCCACCCTGGGCTGAAAGTTCCAACCTCCAATCACATGGTTGGTTCACATGGCAACCAGCCCCCATCCTGCGGTTATCTAGGAGCTTTCCAAAAATCACTAACATAAACTCAGGTGTGGTTGAAAGAGGCTGGTTAGGAATAACAAGAGTCTCTTTACATCTTTGTATGTCTTATCACTTACGAAATTCCAAAGAGTTTAAGAGCTGCATGCCAGGAACCTAGGAACGTGGATGAAAATATGTATTTCTTATTATATCACAGACGGCAAGAGTGATAGCAGAGTTGTGATCAACTGGTTGAGGCATGATGGGGGGAGGGGGAATCAAGGATTCATCCAAGGTTTCTGGCTTTGACAACTGGGGACATGGTTGCATCATCACCTGAGGAAGTGATTTTGTGGGTGAGGAAGAGACAATCAATTCAATATGAAACGTGCTGAATTTAAGATGCTTCTGAGACATCCAGGTGAGAGATCTGGTGTTCATTTAACTAGCCTGGAATCAGGAAACCAGTACTGAATTTGGGCCAGAGCTGGAGCCTGGGCATCTTTAACACACAGGCAGTAATCGGTCCCAGGCTTCCCTGAGCTCCTCCAAGCAGAGGACCCAGGCCGGAACCCTGGGGAATGGAACGGTTGTGGGGGGAGGTGTCAGAGGAGGAGGGACCAGTTAGTTACTAGATGTCTGCCCAGACACACCCTGCAGTATTCTCAGCACAGGCACAACCACATACAAAGAGAACATGTGAACATACCTTTCACAGGAAAGACAAACTTGTGCACATATAAGCAAAGGCTGGGGGAAAAAATCCAGCATCCTTTAAGGCACAGAGGAGTGTCTCTGCCTTATGAACATCTCCTAGACAGGAGTGGGCAACAATGAAGTGACACTGGTGACACTGAGCCTTTGCACACCCTATTTTCTGTGCATAGAATACCTTATTTTCCTCTCTTCTTTTTCTATCTGTCTCTTTCTCATTCTTCAAGTCCAGCTTAGATTTCATTCCCTAACTGGAAGCTTTCCATGACCTATAACACCTTGTGATTCCCAAGGTGATGGTCTCTTTACTTGTCTGTCCCTCCCATAGATTCTAAGCAGGCACCAGGACCTTTTGCTTAGCACACTGGTTAGCATTTGGTAAGTATTAACATAAGCAAACAGGTAACTTGAATTCTTCAGCCTTTCCTCAAAAGATCTGGTGCAGTCCCACAGTTTACCAAATAAGTCACAATTATTTATTTGCATTTAAAACTTCATTTGGTAAATGACCTCTGTAACCTTAACTCTGGACACACCTCTCTGCATCCTCAGCTTCCACCACTCTTGAGTAGCCAGGGTTTCCATATACCACTACCCTTTCAATCACCTTTATCAGAAACCAGGCAACATCCTAGACTCGTCCCATCCCTCACCATCCAGGTGCCAACCAGACTCCAAGTCCCCCTGAATCCAAGTCTCCGTCACCATCCCCACTGCCCCTGCCTTAGTCTGGGCTCTCATCTCCTCTCAACAATCACAGTGACTCTCTGTCTCCCTGCCTTCTGTTTTTCTCCCTTTCCCTCCTTCCTCTATAACGGTACTGGGTGATCTTCCTGAAATCCAAATCTGATTAAATCTGCTTAAAATTATCCAGCGCTTTCCCCCACAACTTCCAGGATAAAAATCCAACCTCCACAGGCTGAGGACCTTACAGTCTGGCTCCTGCATACGTCTCCTTAGATTCTGAACAGGTTAAGCTTTTTAACATCTATTTCCTCTGTCCCGATCACCCTTTCCTGATTTCCTGGTTTAAAAACAAAAAACACCAGCTCGGATATCACGTCCTAGGTAGACTCTCTCTGACAGAGCTGGTTAATCCTTATATATTCCCGTTATGTTGCATTTTTGCTTTATTAGAGTATTTCTTCGGGCCACTAAACTGTGAAGCAGAGGGTAGCACATGAAAAAAAATCCAGACCTGGATTCATATCCTGTTTCATCACTTACTAATTGTGTCACCTCCAGCAACGTACTCAACTCCTCTGAACCCTAGTTCCTTTTGCAATATAAAGATAATTAAAACTGCCCCCAAACATAGTAAGAGCTCAAAAAATGTTAGACCCAGCACTGACTTTCTACTGTTTTTCAACTGATTATTCACTTTTCTGTTTTCCCTACCAAAATGGAGGGAAACAACCTACAGATCTTAATCCTATCTCCCCGGACCACATGGCAAACAGCTCTGTCCTATGATTCAGGTGCTTTAAAACACTTACCACACCCTTTACTCTTTCAGTTCAGGTTAAGTACCCAAGTCTCTCAATTATTTTCCCTCCATGGATTCTCATCTTCATTTCCTGTGGAAACGACATGACCCATCAAGAAATGGTTCACAGTACTGTCAGTGGACACCCTTCCAGGTTGAAAATCAAAGGAAAAAATTTGGTAAAGCACAGTTATCCTCACCACAGAGAAGGCTGTCTTTCCACCAGCGCACACTCATGGGTCTCAGGACAGAGGTCTGTATCCACTCCTTCCCTTCTCTCCCACCTCTCTCCCTTCACTAGCACCCTCCAGGTACTTCAAACTGCACAAAGCAACTCTTTGTACTGCCATCCATTTAAGATGCTATGGAAGAAAAGTGATAAAAACCATTTTTGGGGGAGATAGTTTGCTCTGAACGTAGGCAAAAGAGTGGGGAGCAAGCGTCCCTGTACCACCAGGTTGCTGAGAAGGCTATCTGGTCTCAGGTCAGAAGCAGCTAAAGCGGCTTGGGCTGTGGGTGCTACTACTGAAGACGAGCGAGGCCACACACACAACCAACTTCCACCAGGGTGCTCACTTCCTGGTTTCTGTGTGAGCTCCAGAACTGTCTTCTCCCTTCCACCCAGAGGTAAACTCACATAATATGGAATTCATTTACGAAAGGTAGGCTATGTTTATTTACAGTCACAAGCAGTTGACTGACTCAGTGTGACTCAAACCACAAAGAAACCATTTCTCCTTCACTCCATTCTGAGTCCCAGGGTTGGCTGGGGCCCAGCCTGGTAGGAGGGCTGCTTGCGGACCATTCACAGGTTCACAAGTTTCTCATTGAGGGCAATTTGTGACTGCGTGAGATTGGCCAGGTAGGTCACCATCAGCAGGTCCTGGAAGAGAAGGAATCCAGGATGAGTGAGAGGCTGGGTAAAAGAGTGAGCAGAAAGGCTGGTCTTGGCCAGTTGTATGATGGACACTGGGTGAGGGCAGTCCTGGATAAACAAGAGCTGGGAGAGGCTGAGCAAGAGTGGAAGGTGGAAGACAGGAAGGAAATGCCTGAGAACACTTTCTCATCTCTACTGATACACCTGAGCCACAGGAAGCAAGGCAACAGCAGGAAGGGAATCTCCGAGCACCTGTGCTCTCTTCCCCCGAGCCTGGACTGCAAGGGGGCCAAAGGCGGAGCCCTGTTTCCTCTATCCCCTCCAGGTCACCTTTCCCAACCCCCTCCACAGGTGTACGGCTGAGGTGGGGGAAGGCACAGGCCCCCAGAAGCCCAGGGATGGCACTCACGTTGATGTTGCTGTTGAGCATGGTCTCGAAGTCCTCAGGAACTATTTTGGGTACTTGGTTAACCAGACTCATCAAGAAGCGGCCCACGGTATTGTCAGCTGACACCTTTCCAGACTGAGCACCAAAGAGTCAACGAGGAAGAGTTAATTCTCACCACCGAGACCGTCACTTCACCAGCACATCCCCAGCCATCTCAGAGTGGAGATCATGCCCTCCTCCCTCCTTTTCCCTCCGCTCCTCACCAGCACGTCCTCCGCATACTGCAACACTGTGCTGAGGGCGTCCTGGATGCGGGCCGATGCCCCTCCCACTTGCTGCAAGTCACTGGAGAGGCCGATTACCCGGTTGGGGCTAAAACAGGTCTTCATGATCAGGTCAACTGTGGGAGCAGGTTGGGGGTAGAAGTGACACAGAGAATTCAGTCATCCCATCAGGAAAGAGATCTCTAACCACCTCCCTTTGGACTGAGTCAGCTTCCCCAAACCCCCCCGCCCTGCCCTTATTAGCTTTTCTTTCTCCGGAGAGAGTTCAACTCCTACACCCAGTATGCTGATCACTGGTTCTGGTCTCATATGAATGGCCGTGTAGCCTCTGGTGCTGATGATTTCCCACCTCTAACAATTTCACAAATAATTCCTTGCCTTGACTCCCATTTCTACAGAAGAATGACTTCTAGTCATCACAAACCTTACATCAACCATTCCTCTTAACACACCCAAGGCCCTCCATCTTTGTTACAGAACAGAAACCCCCTCCCCTGAAAAATGCCCAAGACCTAGAAAGCGGGTATGGGCAAGTCACTCACCTCCAATGCGTTCAGTGTCATAATATGCGTATTTCACTGTCAGAGGGGTGAACATCACCCCCATGGTCCTCCCAGGAACACCCATTAAAGTGCTGCGGAGAGAAAAGCCAAGTTTAACAGATGGACTTGGGAGGGGGTTTCATGTCTAGTGCAGGCTGGGAAAGCAGTCATACCAAAAGTATGGCTTCCAAGGTTCTGAAAGAAGAAAGCTGGGCCACTTGAAGCCCAGAGGGCTAAAGGGAACAAGTCACTTTCTTCCCTTAGCTCATTCCACACACCAAACCCTTGGCCTGAGAGAAGGGGCTCAGCTTTTGGACCGGGCCTGGACCCTTTATAGAGAATTACTTCACACACTGAAATCTCAGTGTTGAGGACAGGACACTGGATTTCCCTGTGGAACTAGCTGCCTAGACATCCTTCCTCACACAAAGAAGTGACAGGACAGGTCTTCTCTGGGACCGAGTTCCTCATCAGCACTGAAAAACAAAAGTCGACTCTGGCCCATCAAGATCAGACTGGGTGCTGTAAGTAATTTTAGTAAAGGTGACTGCCTTTACTATGTCAACTATACTTTCAGAAATCAGGCAACAGCTAGAGGTTAGTGGTACACCAACTGGCCCATGAGGACTTGACATCCACCATCTTTGTCCTACCACATAATAGGTAACTGGTCACCTCAGTGTCAGACACAAAAATGGCACAAAGTTAAAGTAAGAGATGTGCTAACAAAGGGCTTCAGTCTAAGCAGAAAATATAATCCTTCCAACTCCTACAGCTGCCCCTTCTTCAGCATGCCTCTAGAGCCTTTCCCAATATCTCCCATCAACCAGCATTCTAGCTGCTTAATGTGCCAACAGGGTAATGTTACTGTCATCCAAACTGTACTCTATCCCAGGTTAATAGACATGTTCAAAACAAGGACAGCCATTCTTTAATCTGTACTGCCCTGTGTCCTGTGAAGTTTTAGTGATAATGACATGAAGGGCAACTCAGAATATCAGTGAATGTGGAGAAGAATCATGACCAGAACACTATGTGAGGATCGGCTGTAGGAGCTGTGTAACAGTTAACTTCTAGAAAAGATGACAGGAAAAACGAGCTTGCTCAAATACCTAAAGGGCTGCCCTTCGAAACTGGTTATGAGCAATGAGCAGCAATGTGGGTAGACAAGGATCAGTGAGTGGAAATTTCAGGGACAGAGTTTGTTCCGGAGTAAAACCTCTCCAGTGGTAACTGCTGAAAGTGAGGAAGGGGCTTCCTTAGGCAGTGAGCTGCACACTGAAGGATGACACCTGCGTGGGATGGAGGTGGGGGGTGGCATCCAGGCACAGTACGAACGAGGTAGCTTCTCATGCCCTTGCTGCCCAAGACTCTGGTCACCTGACGTAGGCCTTAATGCTCATGCGGCCGTTCTGGAGGCTCGTGTCCACTGTGAGGTGAATGGGGTTGGGGGCTTCCCGGCTGTAGTACTCATGGATCAGCACTGAGTGCTCTGTGATGTCATGGCCTGTAGCATACCTGGAAAATGGAACACAGCTGTGGACTCATGTCTACGTGCGACATCAATACCAAACAGGATGGTGGCATGGGTGTCTCTAGGTACCCAACACCCCTAGTCGGGGTGTAGTTATACCCCCAGGGACAACACATGCCAAAAAAATATGCACACTGAAAACTGTATCAAATCAAATAAAGGCTGCCTTAGAGCTCTTGAAAATTCTAAGGCACCAGCAAGGCAAAAAAGACTTGTCAGTAAAAGCTGCAGTCCAAAATAAGTATTCTTGGCCTCACAGGATCAGAACTGCCAGCAAAACACACTGAATTCATAGCTCCTTGAGATAATACACTTTCAATACTCTGTCTCCAAAAGAGGGTGTACGATACCTAGTCAGGTGACAAAAGATGTTGGCAATCAACCACTGAGACTTTCCATCCCCTCTTCCCAACTTACCAGCCCAGGATGAGCTCATTTGGAGAGACTTTCTTGTGCAAATCATACATGTTCTTAGCAAATTCCATGTCAACAGCCACCTGAGAAGGAAGGCAGGAAAGGAAGCTAAGAAGCCAAAAGTCCACAGCAAATGGATAAACAGGACAAGAGGCCACTCCCAACAGACAGAAGAGGCCCGGGAAATATGTACAAATGGAACGAAGCTCTTTAACTGCAGCTCTAGTTATGAGCACAACACACTGTGGCGCAGGAGGGGCCTCATGAAGAGTCCAGCAAATGAGCAGCTACAGACCGCACGGGGGTCTCAAATTCCCACTCACCTCATCTTCTGACTCATTGTGCGGCACTGAAAAGCAGTTGGTGACTTCCACTGAGTGCTTGTCAACGGTTCCTGTGAGAGAGTATTGTCCATGTGTTATAAAACCTTGGGCTCCCACCTGTCCCAAATGCTTTCAAGAGGTCTCCTCAAAGTCAAGGAAACAAAAACCCAAACTGGACACATAAGCTCCAAGTTCAGCCATGAGCACCAATATGCAACCAGGATTCTCCAGAGAAATGAAACTCAGAGGTAATCTCCAACTCTCTTCTTTAACTATCAGCAAACAGGGTCTATTCTTACTTCACAAGGTCTCCTTTTGCCTGTCTGTCACTTCCTGCTACCAGTCCTACTCCAGATCTTCACTCCGTGACCTTCATTTTTCAGTCTCCAGACTTTCTCCTTAATATAATTTCAGCTGCAGAGCTCCCTGGAAGATCCTAATCATGTCTACAGAGACCACTCATATAGTAGCCTATGCTGAGAGCACAATTTTAGGGAGCTTCCCCTGTACCTCCCTTCAGCCATGGTCCCACAGTCATAACCTTAACCCTACCATCAACCAGAACCTTCTCCCTGTGAACCTTAAACATCATACCACAAACTTTTTTTCTTCTAGGTCTGATGATACTTTTACTCCAGCTACATTTGTTTCTTGTCCTCACTAAGACTGCTGGTCCCTTGACCTCTCCATTTTTTTTCTCATTTACTGGCACTGCCCACCCAGGCTTCAAGTGCTTCCCTCTCCACCACAGACCACAATGTTGCCTATACCCATCAGCGTCTGTTTAATTCCACTTCACTATGGTTTCTGCACCCTTAGCTGAAACTATGCCCCCAAACCACATGGATACATACTTCTTTTTTTAAATTGAAGTATAGTTGATTTACAATGTTACATGTGTACAGAAAAGTGATTCAGTTATGTATGTACACACATACACACACACATATACTCTTTTTCAGACCCTTTTCCATTTTGTTATTACAAGATATTGAGGACTTCCCTGGTGGCGCAGTGGTTAAGAATCTGCCCGCCAATGCAGGGGACATGGGTTCGATCTCTGGTCCAGGAAGATCCCACATGCCGCGGAGCAACTAAGCCCGTGTGCCACAACTAGTGAGCCTGCACTCTAGAGCCCATGAGCCACAACTACTGAGGCCCTTGCGTCTAGAGC
The DNA here is from genome assembly GCF_002837175.3 of Physeter macrocephalus. Classification (NCBI taxonomy): domain Eukaryota; kingdom Metazoa; phylum Chordata; class Mammalia; order Artiodactyla; family Physeteridae; genus Physeter; species Physeter macrocephalus. The sequence goes on along the minus strand of NC_041229.1, from coordinate 62,760,050 downwards.
CTGTGCTCCGTAACAAGAGAAGCCACTGCAACGAGAAGCCCACACACCGCAACGAAGAGTAGCCCCCACTCACCACAACTAAAGAAAGCCTGCGTGCAGCAACGAAGACCCAATGCAGCCATAAATAAATAAATAAACAAGTAAATAAATAAATGTAAAAAAAAAAGATATTGAGTACAGTTCCCTGTGCTATACAGCAAGCCCTTGTTCTTCATTTTATATACAATAGTGTGGATACATACTCTTCATCCTATTTGACCTCTTGTCAACAGACTTGACCACTTCGAGCATCTGAAATAGTTAAGTCTTCTATATTTGCATGCCACCATAACACCCTTCTACCAGAGCATTTATCACATTATATTCTAATTATTTGTATATAAGAGTATATCTTCACCTTGAATGTAAGGTTAAGAGTAAGTAGACCTTGTTTGATCAAACTTTGAATTCTAAGTACCTAATAGTTTCATGGTACATAAAAGGCACCACTGATCTCATTTAACCAAATGGAATATGTCTCATGATTTCTAACTGAAAATTTCTAAGTTCCTAGCAAGCAGAATCTATGCTTCATTCTTCAGTAAGCAATGCCTCTGTAACACCTAGCCTTGTACCATGACTCCATTCTGAAAGAGGATCTAAAAAATCTAGATTACAGTTGTTCTAACTAGGGTCACTAATATTTGGGGGCACTTAGCACAAACCTAGGGTGGAAAATTGTTTATTTAGTTAAATAGCTCTAGTGAGTTTGGAAAATTTGACAGTGCAGCTGAAAGAGCAAGCTAGTATTTGTCGAGTGCCAAGTCAGTGATGCAAGAACCATTTGCCACAGAAGCTCAAAGCAGGGCAGTCACAGAACGATGGAACACTTTGGAAAGTTAAGAATAGGGGTGAGGGTGGGATATGGGATGAAGGACTGAGAGTGAAAACTTTTCCTGGGAACCTGGAAGATGAGTGAAACTTAAAGAATAAAATAAGGGAGAACAAGCAAAGAGAATACGAAGGCTTGATCTGAGACAACTATGGCAATGCTTGAAAGATAATGGATCAACTGAAGTTCCTGTAAAATGCTACACTCTCAAAGATAAAGAGGGAGACAATGTGTGTCTGTGTCAGGAGGGTGCCTGATGTGGTGGAAGATGGCAACCAACAGCTGTTTTGTACCTAGTCTGTACCAGCACAGTTAGATGCCTTCTGTGATAATTTAGTTCTCACAGACTAAATCTAAAGTAGGCCCTGAAGGAAACAGACTTAGCTAATGTGTTCTAGAATCTGCCGACAACTATCATTCTCTTCGGAATACACCAATTGTCTTCTACGATGGAAACTATTACACGTTCAAGGGTAAGAAAGAGAAACGATACATGCGACTAAATTGGATTCACAAAAGTGTCCAAAATCTGTGACCAAGATGGAGTGAAAATTAATTTGATGGGACCAGCAGTCCCCAGAGAAAGGGATATATTGTCAGAAATCTCTGTTTAGGGCTTCTCAATTTTACTGTAACATAAAATATCAATTTCCCAAATTTGGAACACGGGCAGGGAAAAGGTTATTTCTCCATGTGCACGTTAATACAAATAATAGATAATTGTGTCCAAATGGAGAATCAGAGACTGCACTGGGGGAACGGGGTCCATATCTCACTGGGGACTAATATTAGGGAGACCGAGGAACAGAGGCTCAGGCTTAGACGTTTAGGAAAGCAGAATATTATTGAAACCCTAAATGGGCTCCTGCCAAACCGGTTTACTTGGTGAGAGGGATATCTTTCTACAGGTGTCCCCACTCCAATGCCAAGTGGTTAGGAAAAACTTCTCTTTTAACACCTGGAAAATAAAGACATTTACCAGTAGCTAAGGGGGGAAAACGTGGTCACTGGGCTTAGGGAGTCAAAGGTGTTTGCCGTCCTAGTCAGAGTTTGAATTCATTTTTCGTAGATTGGGACTAATACTTGACGTGAAATGTTACTGGGATGATTAAAGATAAAATGTAAATCGCTTGGCACACACTATTTATTCTATAAATAACTACAATGGGGGTGGGAAGTGAGAGGAACAAGATAAACGGGATGTGGGAAGTAGAAGAGAACGTCAATTTTCTCTGACCACTCACCCAGCAGGGTCCCGATGACTCGGGCAGCGCCCTCGTTGCGTCGCTCGTAGCTGTCCACGATGGAGGCCAAAATGACCGGGTGCAGCCGGACCACGCGGCCGCCAGGGAAGGGGCCTGGGAGAGCCGGGCCAGGCAGCGACTGTGCCGGGGTCTGCGCTGGGGCTGGCGCTGAGGCCGGGGTCTGGCCCGGAGCCGCGGTCGTAGCCGCTGCTGCCGCCGGGTCTGAGGATGAGGCTGGAGCCGGCGTTGGAGCTGGAACCGGCGCTGGAGCCGGCGCTGAGGCTGAGGCTGGGGCTGGAGCCGGGGCCGGGTCTGAGGCCGCAGCCGGGGTTTCGGTTGGGGTGGCGGGAGGCACGCTCGGCGGTACTGCCGGTGTGGCCATCTTGTCGAGAAGGAAGGAGCCGGGCGCGGAAGGGAGTGAGTTGACAAAGATTAGGAGCACGATAGGCTGAACCTGCACCACGTGAACTAGATCTTTGTGCTTATTGGTTTCTGATGATGCTACTCACAGCTACAATTGTCTGCTCTGAGTTTGTGCTCTTTGATTTCGGTCCGATGCGCACTCAATGAGAAACGAGCTAAGTAGTTCCGAGTAAACTTGGAACCGCGCTGAGAGGAGAGAAACAGCTGCCACCAGATGGAGCCAGAGAGTGCCGCAAGGGTCTCAATTGGTACTTCGATGGGATAAATCGACATCAAGGTGCCTTTTAAAGGACTTTGTTCTTGATAACATCCTAAGGTGTCAATGCAGTAAGCCATTCATTCAACAATTTGAATATGTGCCAGATGCTCTTTTGGAGCTTGGGATATATCAGTGAACAAAACAAAGATCACTGTCCTTGAAAAGTATACGTTCTTGTGGAGAGAGACAAATAAGTACATTATAGAATGCATTAGGTGATAAGTGCTATGAAAAAGGAAAACGTCACTGAAAATAAGGAGGAAATCAAGAGTCGCGAGGAGTTAGAGCAGGTCAAAATGGGAATGTGAGATTTGAGTGGATTTAAAGGAGACGAGGGGTATGACCATTATTGGGGGGAAGAGCCTCCAGGTAGAGGGAACATAGTGCAAAGGCCTTAAGGCAGGAACAGGCCTGGTGTGTTTGAGGCTATTTCATGGCTGGAGTGTTAGGATCAAGGCGGGGAGGAGCAGGACATGGACCTCTCCATAGGGCTTGGGGAGCAGATCATTAAGGACTTCCCAGGCCAAGTAAGGACTTTGAGTTTTAGTCTGAGTCAGATGGGGTTTTGAGCCAGGAGGATCACGCTCTGTCTTAGTTTTAAAAGAATCACTCACGCTGGCTACTTTGAGAAGAATAGAAAGGGGGAGTGGTTACTGGGCAGAGCGAGGTGAGAGTGAAAGAGCAGAGAGACATGATAGATTACCAGGTAATCTAAGTGAGAAATGAGGGCGGCTGGGACCAGGACAGCAGCAGTGGAAGCGATGAGAAATAGGCAGATGATGGACATTTTTTTTTTTTTTTTTTTTTGCGGTACGCGGGCCCCTCACTGCTGTGGCCTCTCCCGTTGCGGAGCACAGGCTCCGGACGCGCAGGCTCAGCGGCCATGGCTCACGGGCCCAGCCGCTCCGCGGCGTGTGGGATCTTCCCGGACCGGGGCACGAACCCGTGTCCCCTGCATCAGCAGGCGAACTCTCAACCACTGCGCCACCAGGGAAGCCCGATGGACATATTTTGAGGGTAGAGGCAATAGGACTTTCTGAGAAATTGTATGTGAGGTGTGAGAGGAGTCAAGGATGACTCCAATTTTTTGTGTTGAGCGACTAGTATGAAGAGGCTGTTGTCAATTGAGGTGGTGAAACCTACAAGTGGAGCAGGTTTTGGGGAAAAGATCCCAAGCTCCCTTTGGGATGTGTCACCCTTGAGATGTCGATTAGACATGCAAGCAGAAGTGTAGAGTGATCTGGCTGAGATACTAGTCTATACTTTGGGAGAGGATTATATGAGGTGATGCTCTGTAAAGTTCTTAGCATATGCCAGAAGTACATTAGTTATTAGTATTACAAGGTTGCTATGCTCATTACTATGTGTGGAAGGAGCTCTGATCCTAACTTCCTGTGTAACTTTGGGCAATCTATAGGTTTGTTTGTTTGTTTTTCCTGAGCCTCAGTTTCCTTCTTGGTGTGGTGAGGATGATAACATCTGCCTGTCAGGAAACTTGTCCACTCCCTTGGCTGGGTCAAGTGCCAGCATCCAGCTGGCAAGGTGGATGGGTGAAGTTAGATTTCTTAGCCCTGACTCTCGTGCCCAGGAACTGCTTTCTCCTTGGATCTACCTTTTGTAGTTAGAATTCACAGGATCCTGCTTCCCTGTCAGTACTCTGGGTGGGCACACATTCTTTCTTTTCATTCCCCCAAACTCAGGTAAACAGCATATCCAGAAAGGATTGAAAAGCGAGCCTTGAATTTGATGACTTGGATCTTTACCAACCCTGGTAGAGCAGTGCCAGTGGAACTGAGGGTGGGGTGGGCACGGAAACCAGAATTTGGGAGTGAGAGAATGATCAGGTTGACTCATGGTTGTGAGTACTGGCTACTCTCTCAAGGAAACTGCCTGGGAAGGAAAGGAGACATTTAAAGCAGTAGCAGGGGGAACAGTAGGATTGAGATGGGGACAATTTAGACTGGAAGAGTTTTAAGTGTATTTTAAACCAAGGGTAAGGATCTAGAGGAGAGAGAACGACTGAATATACAAGTGCAAACAAGGGGAATTATCTACAAGGCAGGAAGGAGGACCTGATTGGAAAAGCCTTGATAAGAGCGATGGTCTCGCACAGGATGAGGGACCTGCTGGAGAGGCTGCCCTGGGCTGTGGCCTCCCTTCTGAGTGCCTGAGGGGGTGTCTGCCTTAGCCAGGGCTGGTCCCCTGAGATCATCCCATGGGAAGAAGGCCAGAGGTGAGAACCATCCCTGATGAAGAAGTGTTGCTGACCCCAAATGACCATGCAGACCCTTGGGACCTCTTCTCCATGTGTAGGTTTGAGTTGGCTGTGAACACGGCACCCTCAAGAACTTTGCCTTTATATCAGTGGCCTAAAGACCTTTCTGCATTGGAGGAACAGAAAGGGATGGAGGAAAGATCAGAGACACGGGGAGAGAAGGGACGTTGCAGGAGCTCCTGTCAAATGGCAAGGCAAGCGTGGGGTTCAGCCTTGGGGGAGTGGACAGTGTTTGGACAAGGAGCCAGGAGTGAGCCGTCAAAGGCATTGAACAATTATCAGAGGACCCAGTTGAGCCCAGAGAGCTCAAGGATCTGGTCAGCCTTTGTGGTTTTTCTCCAGCCACATGGCTCAGGGGCAGGAGGAGAGGAATCATTGGTGTGGTCTTCCCAGGGGTGCTGACTGACCAGGACAAGGGCATGCATACATCCGGATGCTGGCTTTTCAGTGGCTGACTGAGGGATCTAGGCAGGCTGAACCCTATAAACACAAACTCTGGGGCCAGGTTTATCAGGAAAGGGCAGAAGGCATGGGGAGACAGGAAATGGGCTGTCCCCTTGTGTATGGGAAATGTGTTGTGCACATGGGATATGGTGTATTAGGGTTCTCCAGAGGAACCAATAGGAAGTATATGTATTTATTATAAGGAATTGGCTCGTGTGATTATGGAGACGGAGAAGTCCCAAGATCTTCAGTGGACAAGCTAGAGACCAGGAGAGCCCATGTGTACTTCTAGCCCCAAAGTTGGCAGGCTCCAGACCCTAGAAGAGCCAATGTTTCAGTTTGAGTCTGAAGGCAGGAAAAGATCAGTGTTCTTGCTCAACAGTCAGGCAGGGGGAGTTCCCTCCTACCTGAGAGAGGGTCAGCACTTTTGTTCTATTCAAGCCTTCAGCATTACAGAGGGCAATCTGCTTTACTCAGTCTAGCAATTTAAATGTTCAATTCATCCAAAAGCACTCTCACAGACACACCCAGAAAAATGTTTGGCCAAATATCTGGGGATCCTGTGCCCCAGTGAAATTGACACATAAGTTTCCCCATCAGACGTAGGTTCCTGGCTGTCCTGAGGAATGTGCTTGACAGTCCTGCCTGATAAGACCAGGGTCACAGCTGCGGGCTCAGGTTAAAGGTGGGGCTTGTAGCTTGATGCACCCATCCCCCATAGCAATGACTTCTGGAGTGAAGGGAGCCCTAGCTTCAGTTCCAGCTACGGGAGGACCACGAGGGGGCACCTCAGGGCCTCTCAACTCTGCAGCTGGGACTTAGAGCTGCACAGGAACTGCACCTTAGTGGCCAACCACCCAGTCCTTCTGCAGACTGGGGCCGGCACAGGCAGGCTGGTGGGTTGTCTCCCACCAGCAGTTTGTCTCTGCCCACTGCAGGCGGCTTTCAGGAAGCTGTGCTCCTCACCCAGACCCCACCAGCCCGGGACACTCCTCTGTTACACTGGAATTCAGTGCCATTAAGGCGCTCTGCCTGGAGGCACTTTCTGTGGCTGCCACAGACCTGCTTCCTGTATGGGTGAGTGTTTTCACAGCAACTGAGCCACGGCTACTGAGCCCTGTCAGCTGGCTGGCCACCCTGTCCAAAGCCAGCCTGACCAGGCGACCCATCACTTATAGCACTTGCCTGTGTCCCAGTCTCTCCAGGACCAGTCTCCTGCTTGCCTACTTGGCTTGGCACTCCCTCCTCTCGGTTCTCCGGTTTTCTGATATCCACATCTTAGTTTCTACACCTGCCTTTGGCTTTCCCTCCCTCCCCCTGGTTTTGGGTCAGTGCAGCTTCTTTCTCTCGCTTGTTAACTGCAACCCATCCCTGACTCCCCCCTCTCCAGGCCCCCAAGTTCCATTTTCCTTCCTTTATTCCTTCCTTCCTTCCAGCCCCTGGGACTGAATTAACATGGGGCTCCTTGTTCATGCCTGTGGTGTACTTGGGATGTTATTAACTGTTAACTTAGTCTCGTATCTCAATGTAGCTCTGTCAGACCCTGTCCCAGTCTCTGCTTTCTATCCCCTGAGGAGACTGACTTCTTTCCCTCTAACTTCAATTCCGTTTCTCATTCATGAGTGTTGCCCCTCATGTCAGGTTCTGGCTGTGACCCCCAGCTTCTCTCTTTGACTGAGTTTCACACTCCACTTACTGATGATGCTATATTTAGCCTTTTTGGGTAAAGCCCCCCGCTTTCATCTCAACACAAGCCCTTTATTGCAGGCTGCACCCTCATCAAGTTTACCTCAGTCCTACAAGCAAACCCCAGGACAGCAGCCCTGGACAAGCCACAGCACCGCCCTCTGCCTGAACACAGATGGGTTATTGAGGGCGCAGGGCTTGTCCTTCACTCCAGGGACTCAGGAACATGCTGTGGAAGGCAAATGTCAGAGTTGTCCAACTTTACGGATGACCACTGCAATTTTATCGTGTGCTTTGCCAGCCTGTCTGTTTTACTGACCACCATCTTGTTATCTGTTGCCACATCAATGGGGAGGTTTCAGGTCTTCTCCTCCAAGGCCATGTGGCAGTACTTTTGAGAAAAGACAGCCTCTCCTATTGGAGATAGATACTTCCAAATGGCTGTGGGTGCTCCTTTCTCAAGAGGACCTTTAAGCTTACCCACTCTGCATGCTTCCTCCATCAGAACTGACCAAGGTGCAAAGGAGAAGATGGTGACCACTGCGGTGACCATTCATCTTCACAAAGAGCTCCTTGTATAGGAGGACGGACTGGGCTTGGGGCCCTGCCTGTGTTAGGCAGAAAGAGGTCTGGGAGCAGGAGGGTGAAGATGTGTACTCAACTTCGCCTTGGTGTCTGACTCTGTGGGTGGGGAGAGATCATAATACCGGGGAACTCCGGTAGCTTGACTCAGAAACGCCAATTCCTCCACACATATTTCTGGTTACCCTTGTTTCTTGGGAGTTTGCTGTCAAAAAAACCTTATATATGGAGAGACTATATAAATGTGTGTGTGTGTGTGAGAGAGACCCATACCCATCAACTCCTTCCTGTCTGTCTCTCTCTGACTTTCTGTGTCTTGCATCTCTTTGTATCTCCGACTGTTTCCGCCCACAGTCTCCTTTTTGGGACTCTGTCGCTCCAGTTATCAGTCTCGCCCACGGGTGAGGCCAGGGTTAACAGGGAGGGAGGCCTCATTTCATTTTCTGCCTCCACGCTCCGGTTAAAATTGGATGGTTGCATCTCACTTCTATAGTTTCTTCAGGTGTGGCTCTCAGGTCCTGGCCCCGTGATCTCCAGCCCTGGAGCTCTGCAGGGGAGGCAGACCCTTTGCAGGAAGTGGCCTCTCTGCTCTGCTCTGTCTGTCACATGTTCTATGTGACTGTCTCGTCGTTCCCTTTCGGGCTCGGTTCTTTGCTGTCTTGCTTCTGTCTCTGGCCTCAGCTGGGCTAAGGCTCTGGGAGAGACCGATTCCCATTCCTGCTTGTTCTCCTGGACGCTGGGAGAACTCGCCGAGCACTGGGCACAGGAGCCTTGGAGCGGGAGGAAAGGTGCACAGGAGAGAGGCTCCCAGAGCTTCTTCCCTCTCCACCTAGACCTCTCACCCTTAGCAGATGCTCCAACTCACGCTTCATAGAGAATATGGGACCACCAGACATGATTACCCTCATTGTCTAACCACAAACCCCACAGACCCTCCTTGCTCTGCGAACCCCTCTCTCTCCTCAGGCATGGATACAGGATGTTCCCTCCACCCTCCTGTCAAAGCCAATCTTTTGCCTTCACTTTGAATCTTATCCCAGTCCATGTTCTCCGTTCCTGCCCTTGGTGCTTCTCTCTCGCCTGCATTTCTAACCTGACCCTTCTATTGGATGCTTTTGTCAGCATTCTAATCTTTTCCATCCCCACCTGTGTTAAAACAAACAAGACCTTCTCTTGACCCTACATCTCCCACATCACCTCCGGAGCTCTCTAGCTCTCTAATTCCTTTTGTTACCAAGCTTCCTAAAAGATTTGTCTATACATGTTATTCTTTATTTCTTTCCCTCTTTTCTTTTCCTTCCTTCCTCCCTCCCTTCATTCCTTTCTTTCTTTCTTCTTTCCGTCCTCCCTCCCTTTCTCCTTTCCTTTCCTTTCTTTTATTATTGAGGTATAGTTGACATACAGCTTTATATTAGGTTCAGGTGTATGACATAATGACACAATATTTGCATATATTGCGAAATGATCACCACAATAAGTTTAGTTAACATCCATCACCACACATAGCTATGGAGTTTTTTTCCTTGTGATGAGAACTAAGATTTAGTCTCCTAGCAGCTTTCATATCTGCAACACAGTATTATTATTTTCACTTCTTTACCTCCTATTCTTTCTTCGTTCATTTTTATTTTATCAGGGTAATACGTGCTCATAGTTTAAAAAGTCAATTAGCAAATTAGTCATTTAGTCAATTTGCATAGTTTAAAAAGTCAATTAGCATTAGTCAATATAAGCTCCCAGTACAGCAGTTCCCTGGTCTATCCTTCCCCACTTCCCCCAGGCTCTCTTCCCCGAAACAACTACTTTAGATATTAATTGTTTCTTCTTACATCTCTGCACTTCTAAATAATACAGTCTACTGCTACCTTTTGAGTCATCGATTTTAGGCATTACCTATTGACTTCCTACGCCGGAACATTCTACCACTATTCTTTCGATAGGGTTATATTATACCTTTTAGTTAGATCAATGTTTAGTGGTTGTGTTATTATTTCTATGCAAACATCATTCACACCTGAGTGTTGTAGTTTACTATTATGTCACGTCTGTCTTTCTTATTTTTTGTTTTCACTAGACCTGATAATATTTTTTGTTCTTCTTATTTTTTTGTTTTTCCTAGAACTAGTAATTTCCTTATTTCATCCATTTGTCTGGTTCTCTTGGTACTTATTGTTAGTTTTTTTTGTTTTTTTACTTTTTCTTCCCTGCGGCACGCGGGCCTCTCACTGTTGTGGCCTCCCCCGTTGCGGAGCACAGGCTCCAGACGCGCAGGCTCAGCGGCCATGGCTCATGGGCCCAGCTGCTCTGCGGCATGTGGGATCTTCCCGGACCGGGGCACGAACCCGTGTCCCCTGCATCGGCAGGCGGACTCCCAACCACTGCGCCACCAGGGAAGCCCTTATTGTTAGTTTTTACATGCCTCCAGAGAGCTTCTCAGTAGGATCTTTCAGAAGGCCAGTAGCATCATTTCATCTGTCAGTCCTTTTTTTCCTTGAAGATGGTGTCTCTGAGAATTCTGTCTCCTGTCTCTCCTTCTGGCCTGTCAGCTGTCTAGGCCCTCTGATCGGCTGTCTTCTAGAACTTGTTTTCTCCTTGTTTGGATTCCTGTTTCGCAGAGCTCCCGTCTTCCTCCTTTTCATTTTGGTGGTGCACATCCTCCAGTGGTTTCAACAACTTTAAAAATGGAGGCATGGTGAAGGATGTGGTGGTGACAGGGCCCCATTCCTTTGCCTCTCGAATCAAACTGCCCAGGTTGCCTGGAGTCAAGTTGTAGAAGAGTCTTGGGCTTCAGAGAGGGAGATGGAGGGGCTGTTGGGCTCTTTTTCTCTTGGCGACAGATGAGTTCATCCTTTCAGCCCATCCCTTGCTTCTCAACTTTAATATATGGAGGAAGGAGGTCAAGTTTTCCTCTGGTGATCAGATGGAATGTGTGAGTGTTTGTGCTTTTCCGGGGCTCAGGGGGTCCTTCATCTGTTCCAGACTCACGTGTACTAGGGCCTATTGGGTATCAAAGAGTAGGTGTCAGGGGGTCACAACCCATCCTCTTAATTCCAGCACCACCAGGCAGAAGTGAACTAGTGGCTTTGGGCTAAGTGGACCCAGGCTGGCTTTGGAAGCTCTCTGATCAGAAAAAGGGATCTGTTTCAGCTCAGTCCCCAGGACCTTGCCTGTCAGGCTCCTGCATCAGGGAGCTGAGTCATCCCTGCCTCACCCACAGCTCTCCAAGCCTAAACCGGCTACATAGCCTAGACTGCACGGTGCCTTGGCAGGCTCTGGTGCTGTCTTCTCTTGCTATTTCCTGAATTAGCTCCACCAACAGCAGAGATTTTCAGAGGAGCCTGAGACTTTATTGTCAATTGCTCTTGCCTCAACAGGCCTGTGTTTCCAAACTGCCCTATGACTTGCACCCAAAGTCTCTGCATCCTAACATAGTCCTAAAATTTTCTCTCTCCTTTTGATGTGTAGTCAAAACTCTTGACATTTGACTCTCAGCAACTTTCCGTGTTCCCAGATACTTTTTGCTCACTCTCAGACATTTTGCTACTGAGATAGATTCCCTGTTGGCTATAGATCACGGGTGTAATTCTGCACTCCGAAAGCTTTCTACCAGTTGTTGCTTTTCTTCTTCTGAAGACCACCACCCTGCCTACATAGTCTATATTTTAAGCACAACTCAAGAGCCTGCTCTATTTTCTCTGCTTCTTTAGTGTCCAGATGTTTCCAATTCTGGGTAGCATTTAGCCTAACTACCTGGTTTCTGAGTCTGTCTTCTGTCTTTTCATCTTTTTCTGTCTCTCTCTATCTACCCAGGTCATAAGCCACAATTTAAATCCTACGTCTTTGCACACTGCTGTAGCTTTGGAACATTCTCTGGCTGTCAAATTTCTCATCTGGAGTGATACCTGGGACAATTTCTGTGGTGATCAAATCGGCTAATGTTTGTAAATCACCTGGTACAAAGTGGCCTTCAAAGTGGCCATTTCTCCTATCATTATTTGAACTAGTCTCCTTCTCTGAATTAGAAGACGTCCAGCTTTGCAATCTGGTGTGTGGCTGAGTTCCTTGAGCTCTGAGGCGTGAGGCCAATGGGCTGATGAGTAGAGATTTTTTACCTCCTTGCCGTACTTCTGTAGCCCCAGCAAGTATGCACCAGCTCTGACAGTTCACACAGTGGGTGAGGGGTCACTTCTAAAACTTAAAAATAATTTGTTTTCTTCACCAAATTGTCTTAGAAGGCATACAGAGCCTGATGAACGGGGGGAGGGAAGAAAGGAGAGAGAGAGAGAGTGAGTTATCAACACACTCGCACACCTTCCTACATATTTGCTGGCACAATCACACGTCACTTGACAGAGAGACACAGAGAGGAACGACTAGGAAAATTGGGTGTGTTTCATCTGCTCACCTTTCTTGGAACTTTGCATATATCTGGTGTGTGTCTCCCTGGCCTGTGCTCAGTGGCTTGCCCAGCACCCAGACAGCAGGGCGGGCTGAGGGGTCCTCAGCCGGCTCTTCCCTCCCCTCACCTCTTCTCCAGGTCACCGGTCTGAACTCGACCCTTCACCTTGAACACCATGATCCTGGCCTGCAACCCCCCAGAAGGCATTGCTCGGGGCCTTGAGTGACCTTGAGGACAATAACTTCGAGCTACTGAAGTTCCACTTACAGGATGGAACCCTGCTGGAGGGTCAGTGCCACCTGGCCCGAGGGGAGATGGAGGGTCTGAGTCGGGTGGATGTGGCTCCATGGCTGATCTTAATGTGTGGAGCCCAGGAGGCTGTGAAACTGGTGCTCAAGGTCTTGACAGTCATGAACCTGTTGGAGCTCATGGACTAGCTCAGCCACACGTGTCTGAAAGGTGAGTGCAGCAGGGGAGAGAAGAGGTCGGGGTGGCCCTGGACTCTCCTTCCCCCATGACATTTCGAGACACCCCCCCACCCCCCACATAACCTGTAATTCATGCCTTCTCTTGCTCTTGGCCTCCTCTGCCCTTGCCTGGGATCCCCAGTGCCTGAGGGTCCTAGTGGCCTCCAGCTGAAGGCTCTGACCACTGCCAGGTGGAGGGCCTGAGCTGAGGGTGGGGATTTATTAATAGAAAGACTAGGGTATCTTATGGCCATAATGCCCCAACTCCTATCTCCGACTGTAATGCCAGAGGAGGGGAGAGTATGAAAAATGGGGCTTAGAGGCTGGAGGTGGTGGTGGTGAAGAGGAAGCAGTCTCAGGGAGTGGGCTCAGACCTTTCCCCAGCTTCTCTCGTGCAGGCAGCTCAGGCTGCTTCTCACGGAGGACAGCCTGCCCCTGCATCCTGCTGTCTCAAGAAGCCAGCGGACTGATGCCCACTGGGGGACAAGGCGGGCATGCCGCCTAAACAGCCCCCATCCCTTCTAGTGGGTGCCCCGGGGAGGATGGAGGGTCTGTCCGTGCCTGTGCTCCCTCCACAGGCTCCTTTCAGGCCTGACAGCTCCTCTGACGTAGAGACGGGAGGGTTCCATAGACTCAGAGTTGGAGGGCATCCTGCTCAGAAGCTGGTTTATCTTTAGCATCTGGCTTGATCTTTACCGGGAACAGGCTTCTGTGACATTGCCGTTCTCCAGCTTCCCTTTCCTTTCTCCTCTCTCTGTCCTCACCATCTCACATGGGGACATTTCACATGAACACTCAGACATTCACACACACACACTGACTTTTGCATGTACACGCATTCTTGCAAACACACGTGCTGTTGCACACTGACACGCCTTCCCCACACAAAAATACACAGGCGTCCATAGCACACTCCCGTGAGCACATGGGGAAATAAGCATTCACCCACACCCCACGGACACCCCCCCCCCCAGAACATACCCTCGCACACTCGTACAGATGGGCACGTGCCCATCACACATGCATACACACCCTCATACACACGAGCAGCGGTCCCTCCCCATATGCCCCTAGAAGTATAACTTCCAGAGAGATACAAGTTCTGGGGCACAGAAGATGAAACCAAAGGGCAGCGGCCGGAGTCTGTCTCTTTTTATTCCCATCTCACCCCCAACACCTCACTTGTATAGCGCAGATTATGGAGAAATGTACTGAGAGCACGTGCACGGCCCAGAGGAGCGGCAAGAACGGGGCATCGGGGCGGCTACAACCAGCTGCTCCTGGTGGCCACGCCCAGCTCAGGGAGCCCAGCGTCATCTGCCTGTCTGCCCCAGCCCACTGCGGCTCTGTTACAGTGGAGGCTCTATTAGATCCAGGGGGAAAGCCCTCCCAGGTCCCACGCATAGTGGTGCTACAGGGGTCAGCTGGCATGGGAAGGACAACACTGGCCAGAAAATGGTGCTGGACTGGACCACTGGCACCCTGTACCCGGGCCAGTTGGATGATGTCTTTTATGTGAGCTGCAGAGAAGCGGTCCTGCTGCCGGAGGGCAGACTGGACCAGCTCCTCTTCTGGCGTTGTGGGGAAAATCAAGCGCCCATCACAGAGATTCTGAGGCAGCCTGGAGTGGCTCCTGTTCATCCTGGATGACTGCAATGAGATGCAGAGGGGCCCTTTGCAGAGAGGTTGAAGAGGCCGAGGTGCAGTCCCACGGAGGATGTGCTGCACCTTCTGATGGGGAGGAATGCTAATGCTCCCAGGTCTGCCCTTCTCATCACCACCTGGGCGCTGGCTTTGTGAAATCTGGAGTCCTTTCTGAGAGAACCACACCATGTCCACGTCCTCGGAGAAGCCTGAGAGGAGGAGGTATTTCAACTCCTACTTCACAGACGAGGAGCAAGCCAGAAATGCCCTTGACATTGTGCAAAGAAATGATGTTCTCTAACAAAGCATGTCAGGTTCCAGGCATTTGCTGCGTGGTCTGCTCCTGGCTGAAGGGGCAGATAGAGCGAGGCAGAGAGGTCTTGGAGATGCCCGGTAATTGTACTGACATCTTCACGGCCTATGTCTCCACCTTCCTGCTCCACAGTGCCCCTGGGGCTTGCTCTGAGCTTACCCTGGACAAGGTCCTGAGGGGCTGTGCCCCTTGGCAGCTGAGGGCATCGTGTTTGAAGAAGGTGACCTCAGGAAGCACAGTTTAGATGGGCTCAGCCTTGCTGCTTTCGTGAGCAGCTACAGCTACCAAGAGGGACTTGACATCAAGAAGTATAGCTTTTACTGCATTAGCTTATAGGAATTTTTTCATGCCATGTCCTACCTGGTGGAAGAGGACTGGAGCCAGCTGGCCGTGGGGGAGAGTGCTGCAGAGAAGTGAATAGGCTGCTAGATGAAAAGTAGCAGACAGGGAGTGAGGCGATGGCCCTCAGTATGCAGTTTTTATTCGACATGTCGAAAAAAGAGGGCTCCTCGAACTGGGAGCTAAAGTTCTGCCTCAAAATTTCTCCCTCGATAAAGCAGGATCTGAAGTGTCTTAAAGAACGAATGGATTCTATAAAGCATTTTAGGACTTGGGATTTGGAATTCTCCCTGTATGAATCTAAAGGAAAGGGGTTGATAAAGGGTGTTCAGAGGAGTGATGTAGCGTTTCAGATGGAACATTTTCAGTGAAAAGAAATTTCATAGAAGGAACTCATTTTCTGTCAAAACCAGCTTGAGTAATGGACAGTGATGAAATAAAATTTATACTTTAAGGCAGGATGAGAAAATTTAAACATAAAATTCTCTCTGCCCATTTGGACCTCCTCCCTCCCTCCCTGATGTGTGGTGTACATCTGCATTACACGTTCCCCAGAGCTCCTCAAAGGTGGGAATGCCTGCTCAACTGTAAAGATCATTTCTTTCCCTTTCTTCTGATGCTAGCAATATGTAACTTCTTAAAAGATTCGCATTCTTTCCCAACTCTGTATGTGGGTCATGGTGACTTACTGCTCGCTTTGTCCATGCTTACCTGAACTACTTATCTTTGGTGAACTTTATGTAAAATATCAGTATGTCATTTTGATGTACGATCCTTTGTCTCAAAAATCTATGACTGTGCCTTCGACTTCTAACGGGGGAACAGTTCTCAGAGCTTCTGAGAGCCTGTCTCTCTCGTGGGTTATAAGCTTCAGTTTGGCTTAACTTGACTGTCAATTTTCATTGACAACAGAAAGAGGAGAAAGAATGTCCAATTGTGGGCAAAAGTAATAGAGCAGGAATCCAAAAGTCAACGTCTAATGGAAAAGGCAGAGGGACACAGGAACTAGAGACAAGGAGATTAGGAGCAGCAGGGCGTGGGGCAGAGTAATGGGGACAGTAGAGATGAAGGGTCAGGAGAATGGTGGGGTGGAGGGACAGGAGGATGGGGGAAGACAGACAGTAGGAAGGAATGGAGAGATGTGAGATTAGACTAATGCATGCTGGAAGGGGTATAAGGACAGAAGAGCAAAAAGAAAGAGATTAGATAATAGAGGGTCAGAGGACTTGGAACATAGGACATGGGGAAAGACCGTGTGGAATGAGCCCTTAGGAACAACCACTTTTGCCATCAGTGGCTCAAATTCACTTATTTAGCACCCATCCCCCCATTCCAGGCTGTTTCGTTAGTGTAGAGTCTTGTTTCAGTAGCTCCCCTTATATGTGAATGTCGGTGACCAAGCATGTGATTCTGACATTTGACTCTTTACTGTGAAATAAACTCCCTACTATAATAAAATGTGGACTGTGTTCATTCCACAATATTGGAAAATGTGAAGCATATCAGTGCTAACATTTAAAACAAGTATTGGGCTTCCCTGGTGGCGCAGTGGTTAGGAATCTGCCTGCCAGTGCAGGGGACACGGGTTCAAGCCCTGGTCCGGGAAGATCCCACATGCCTCGGAGCAACGAGGCCCATGCGCCACAACTACTGAGCCTGCACGTCTGGAGCCTGTGCTCCGAAACAAGAGAGGCCGCCGCAATGAGAGGTTCGCACACCGCAAAGAAGAGTAGCCCCTGCTCGCCGCAACTAGAGAAAGGCCACGCGCAGCAATGAAGACCCAACGCAGCCAAAAATAAATAAATAAATAAATAAAAGTATTGTACTGTGGTATAATGGAATGTCCCTTTGACTCTGTATTTGTGATTTATTGCTGCTTAAACAGTAGCTTCCCATCTTTCTAGAAACTTCTCAATTTTCCAGGTTGGGAATGAGCCATGGCTTGTCACAGACCTTTAGTCCTGGAAGCTCTACTGTGATTCGATTTAGCTCCATGCTAATAACATGTCATGACTGTCCCCAGAGGTGCTGTTAACTGACTTTTCTTTCTGGAAATATCAGTCATTTCTAAGCGCTAACTCATAATCCCTTTTTTCTGCTTTGGTTCCCTCTGTAGGGAAAAGAAGAAAAAGGGAATTCTAGATGTAGGTGTGGTCAGTTCCCAGCCCTCATTTCACAGATGAGGAAATTGAAGGTCAGTCAGGAGCCCCATCAGTTTCTGGGGTTCCTCAGGGAGCTCTCTTAGCTCCCACACCTCAGCCCACTGTGTAGAGGTCCTCAAGGACTGTGCAGGCGCCGCAAACCTACCCCCACCCAGCAGTTGCTGCGGAAGGCTGATGCTGCCTCGGACCCTCGGTGCCCCTTCTTGTAACAGGAAGGTTACAGACACCCCTCTTTTTGTTTTTCACACAGTTTTATTGTTGTCATGACTTCTCACAAGTTGATTTCACGTGTACCAATTCCAGAAATCTGCTGGACGTGCCCAGATACCTGAATCCAAGGTAACTCAGCCTTGACTGATCAACGTGGGACCCCATGACACTAATTATTATGAACTCTTCTTCACACAGGAAGTTTGGTGTCTCCACATTTGATAATTATATACGTAGCCTGTTGAGCACATAGATTGTGTGTATATACAGAATCTGTGTAAGAAACTGCATGTGTGCCCATGTACTTAATTAAAGAGCAATTTGTACTGGGTTACTGAAGAGGCTGGTGGAACCCACTGAGCTAGGCTGTGTTGTCCCCTAGACAGCCTGAATGCTCCCAGCCGACCACCTCCTGAGTATCATAGAGATTTTTTTGCGAACAGCAAAACAGGTGCCCAGCCACACTGCTGGATTTTCATGGGGCCAAGGAGGTCTGTTTAAAAAAACATGGATGTAGGGCTTCCCTGGTGGTGCGGTGGTTGGGAGTCCGCCTGCCGATGCAGGGGACACGGGTTCGCGCCCCGGTCCGGGAAGATCCCACATGCCGCGGAGCGGCTGGGCCCGTGAGCCACAGCCGCTGAGCCTGTGCTCCTCAACGGGAGAGGCCACGGCAGTGAGAGGCCCGCGTACAGCAAAAAAAAAAAAAAAAAACATGGATGTAATACCCAGTTGATGTTTAGACATGTTATTTCACTTAGGATTCACATTCAAATCAAACACGATTAAGCAAAAATTAAATGACCAACTATATTCTTTTTTTTTAAGCTGATTTCTAGTTAGGTCTGTCTGGCTCTTTCTAACAATGTCATCTGGGCTTCCACTCTTTCTCCCCTCTGTTGCTCTTTCTATAGTTGCCTTTTGCTCTTATTTCGGAGAGTGACCCTTATGTGTCAGAGAAGATGGCCATAAGGGTAGTCAACATAAACCACCCTTACAGCCAATAATCCCATAGGGAGGGAATAGTCTTTATCTCCCACAGGGAAATTGGGGAAGGATTCTGACCTGACCCTGAGCAGGTGTCAAGCCTTGAACAATCTCTTTGGTCTGGAAGATGAACTTCTCTGGCTTGGGTGAATCTCATGACCTAGGCCACATTCCAAGGGCTGAGTAAGAAAGGACCAGCACCTCCTGAAACACAGGGAATGGAAGAGTGGATCTCCAAAGGAAAGGATTCTGAGTAGACAAAATAATATATCATACTGTATACAGATAACATGTGTGTGATGGACTGGGGTACCCTGAGAGGGCTGGGTAAGAGGGAGAAGCAATGAGATCCCCATGTGTAGAAGTCTGGAAGAATGGGCCCAACCAGGCTATGGTGGAAGAAGCAGTGATTCCAGGTGCAGAGATGAGCTGGGCTCATCTGGTCCTTTTATTTATTTATTTATTTATTTATTTTTGTGGTACGCGGGCCTCTCACTGTTGTGGCCTCTCCCGTTGCGGAGCACAGGCTCCGGACGCGCAGGCCCAGCAGCCATGGCTCACAGGCCCAGACGTTCCGTGGCATGTGGGATCTTCCCGGACCGGGGCACAAACCCGTGTCCCCTGCATTGGCAGGCGGACTCTCAACCACTGCGCCACAAGGGAAGCCCTCCTTTTATTTATTTATGTTTCCTTTTCTATTCAGTAGCAGTGATTTCTGTCTTTCAGCTCACTGATCTTCCGTATCATTTAGTCTATTATTGATTCTTTCTAGTGCATTTTTCATTTCAGTTATTGTATTCTTCATCTCTATTTGGTTGTTCTCTATATTTTCTAACTCTTTGTTAAAAACTTCTGATTTCTTACTCTGCGAATCTATTCTCCCTTTGAGTTCTTTGATCATCTTTATGATCATTACTCTGAACTCTTTCTCTGGGAGATTGCCTGTCTCCACTTCATTTAGTTCTTCTTCTGGGGTTTTACCTTGTTCCTTAGTCTGAAACATATTCCTCTGCTGCTTCATTCTAAGTTGCTATTTGTATTTTTATGCATGTGGTAGGTTAGTTATGTTTCTTGACCTTGGAGAAGTAGCCCTCTGTAGGAGGCTTTCTGTGCATCCCAGCAGTGCACTCTCCTTTCCTCACCCAAGCTATACGTTCTAGGGATGCCCCCTAAGAGGACCGTGTGGGTCCTTCTGTTGTGGCGGGTTGACTGTGTGGGTGGTCTGGTGGGCTTGGTTGGCCCCTAGTCTAGTTGGTTGCCAGGCCCTGCCTTGTGCGGATGCCGCTGGCTGCTGTTTAGCGGGGCCTGGTCACGAGGTGGCTGGTCGCAGAACCCTACGAGGCCCCGGGGCTAGTGCTGGCTCACTGGTGGGCAGAGTCAGGGTCCCGAAGATTCTGGGGCTGCTGCCCACCCACTGGCAGGTGAAGCCAGGGCCTGGGATTAGACTACTGGCAGGTAGAGCTGGTTCCTGGAGTCTGGCTGCAGGACCCAGGCATCCCAGGGCCCATTTCAGATCATTGGTGGGTGTGGGAGGCTGTTCCTGACACTGTTGGGTATGGGGTCGGGGGTGTCCTGAAGGTTGCATGGGCCTGCTGGTGGGCAGGGCCAGGGCCCAGCTGGTCCCAGGGTAGGGTCTGGCCTGCGCTGGGGAATCATAGTTTTCTGCTTCTGGTGTCTGCCCCCTGGTGGTTGAGGCTTGTGCAGGCTTCCTGGTGGGGCTGGTGAGTGGAGCGGGCTCTTGGCCCTTTGGAAGGCAGGGCGGCAGTGGGCTCTTTAGTCTTTAGGCGGCCTGTCTGCAGGTGACTGGGGCTGTGTCCCCGCCCCGTTGGTTGTTTGGCCTGAGGCGTCCCAGCGGCACCTGCAGGCTGTTGGGCGGGGCCACGTCTTGTCGCTAAACGCGAGTGGGAGGAGTCCACACAATGGCGCCCGCCGGCACCGCTTTCCTCAGGGTAGAGCGAGCTCCCAAATACGGCTGCTGCTAGTGTCTATGTTCCCAGAGTGAACCGCACCCGCCTCCCCAGAAGACTCTCCAAGACCAGCAGGTAGGTCTGGCCCAGGCTCTTATCAATTACTACTCTTGCTCTGGGTCCCTGTGCACGTAAATTTTGCGTGCACCCTCTGAGAGTGGAGTCTCTTATTTCCCCTGGTCCTGTGGGGCTCCTGCAATTAAGCCCAGCTGGCCTTCAAAGCCAAATGCTCTGGGTGCTCATCTTCCTGGTGCCAGACCCCCGGGCTGGGGAGCCTGACGTGGGGCTCAGAACTCTTGCTCCTGTGGGAGAACCTCTGCACTATAATTATTCCCTAGTTTGTGTATCGCCCACCTGAGGGGTATAGGGTTTGATTTGTATCTTGAGTTCCCCCCTCCTACCACTGATCTTGGTTTCATTGTGGTTTCTTCTTTATGTCTTTAGCTGTAGAAGATCCCTTCTGGTAGGTTCCAGTCTTTTACACTGATGGTTGTTCTGCAGATAGTTGTGATTTTGATGTGCTCCCGAGAGGAGGTGAGCTCTGAGTCTCTCTACTCCACGGTCTTGGCTGCTCTCCTCATCTGGTCCTTACTTAGCTTCCCTTTGGGGGGCGGGAGGTGTGAACCATGGGAAAGAAAAGGCTGTGGTCAAAAGGAAAGAACTCCGTCCCTAGATAACAGCTGTGGGAACCTCTTCTGAAAGAGTGGGGTTTGAGACGGGCAGGTGAAAGAGGGTATCAGACAAAATACAAGATGCCCAGTTAAATTTGAATTTCAGATGGATAATGAATACTTTTTTTTACATGGGACATACTTATATTAAAAGATTATTTGTTGGGCTTCCCTGGTGGCGCA
Organism: Physeter macrocephalus; assembly: GCF_002837175.3. Taxonomy (NCBI): domain Eukaryota; kingdom Metazoa; phylum Chordata; class Mammalia; order Artiodactyla; family Physeteridae; genus Physeter; species Physeter macrocephalus. Next base: position 62,738,927 of record NC_041229.1, on the reverse strand, counting down.
GTGGTTGAGAGTCCACCTGCCGATGCAGGGGATACAGGTTCGTGCCCCAGTCTGGGAAGATCCCACATGCCGCGGAGCGGCTGGGCCCGTGAGCCATGGCCGCTGAGCCTGTGCGTCCGGAGCCTGTGCTCCGCAACGGGAGAGGCCACAACAGTGAGAGGCCCGCATACAGCAAAAAAAAAAAAAAAAAGAAAAAAAGATTATTTGTCGTGTATCTGAAACTCAAATTCAGACTGGTCATCCGATATTTTTATTTGCTCACTCTGGCTGCCCTATGTGGAGCAGGGTGGTGGTAGAACAGGCAGTAGCCATGAGTCATGTGGAGTAAGATCAGCTGCCATAGCTCCAATTACTGCTGAAATCCTCCCCACCTCTCCTTGCCTTCCCTGGGACTCTTAAAAGGAAAGAGGCCCCTTGTACAACTCATAAACTGGTGAGAATCCTGTAGCAGGTTAAAATGTGAACGCTTCTGGGTATTCTTAGGAGTATTTGGGGAAGGGTTACCAGGAAAAGACTGAACTTATGTTAGTAAATCCATGGCAACCTTGAGATTGGGTTGGTATGCTACTGTCCAGTGACATCTGGGACATGGTTACCAGGTAAGGAGTGATTGGCAGAGAATACATTAAGTCGGATATGTGTGAGGTGGCTGGGCACTTACAAAGATCACCCAGCTCCGCCTGTTTCTTGCTTTTAGTATGTCTTTTTCACATCAGTATGTGGACAGATATGGATAAAATTGGAATTAAGTTCACTAGACCCAGGGTACAGAGGCAGAAAATTGGTTATAAGTTTTTATCCCTCCCCAGATGCACAAAGGCACTGCCACCCATAGGCCTTCCCTCCTTAAATATAGTATGGGGATAACCTCTTTATCCTTTTCTGTTGTTTAATCTAGAGGCTAAAGATTTTTGTCCACCTCTCTGAAATGGGGTTTGCATTGTTGCTGTCATTTCTAAGGAGCCATTTTAGGGTCACTTTTGAAGCTCCGAACCTCATTCCTAGGACTACTTCTGACTCTCTTTGCCTAAGGTTTGGACTATTCCCCTATTACTCCTCATATATTTTTCTGCATAAAGCAACTGGGAGGTTTTCCTCCTGCTAAAATTTCTTACGCAATATAATAAGAGGTCTGGGGAAAACTGTGCTCCTCTTTTTATATAAAAGGTGGTTCAGGATTCCTGGAGGGTCAGAGATGCTAACCTTGATCATTCCTTCCTTCCTGAAATTTTCTGTGACTACAGGGACACTATTCTTGTCTAGTTCTTCTCATGTGTCTGATCAACTCCTTCTCGGTCTTCTGAGACTTAAATGTTAATGTTCCCTGTGATTCTCTTTTGGCCCCTTTCTCTCCTTACATCCTAACTTTAGGGGATGCTCCCTGTTGCTAGTGGTGTAACTGGACCTGTAGGGCAATGACTCCTCAAATCTGGAGCTCAGGAAATTCCCTGGCGGTCCAGTGGTTAGGACTTGGCACTTTCACTGCCGTGGGCCCAGGTTCGATCCCTGGTCGCAGAACTAAGATCCCGAAAACCACATGGTGTGGCCAAAAAAAAAAAAAAAAAAAACGAAATTCTGCAGTGATAGGAAATACATTAAGACAAGTAGATTGAAGTTACCTTGTGGAAAGCCTGGATATCATTACCAAAATGTTTAATATTTTCTAGTACGAATATGGTAACACTGAAAATTTAAGTGGGAAGAAGTCATTCTGATGATTTTATAGTTGGGGCTTTTTAACTTGAAGTTAAAACTTCTGGACTAGCTATGTAACTTTGAGCAAATACGTAACTTCTCTGGCTCTATTACTTTTCTGCTAAAATAAAGATAATGTTATTAATCTCACAGGGTATGTGTTAGAACCAGGGGACTCAGTGTTCAGTCTACACTGACTTGAATAGTCAGTAAGATCGTTGCTTCAGTCCCAGCAGAATATAGGGATGAATGAATCTGCAGGCTTGGCTTTATCCAGAACTCTGATGATATAACAATGACCTGCGTTCCCTTTCTGTATTTCTCATCTCTGGTTCCTTAGAGTAGATTCCATTCTCAAGGAAACTCTCCCCTCCTAGAGGCTGTCAACAACACTTAGGGATACATTTTCTCTAATCTGTGTCTTGTGGGAAACATATCAGTTATCCAGCAGAACAAAGGTTTTCATTCACAAAAACCCATTCAAGGACCCCTCCCATATGGTTCACTGTAGTGGGATCACCTGCGAAGCCACGAACAAGACACTGTGATGGTGACTAGAATGGGAAATGCTTCTAATATGCACTTCTCATGGCCCCTACTCCATAACTGGGAATAGCATCAATCCCAGCTATGCATACCTGAAAAGATTTAATGAAAAGATTCCCCAAGAGAAATAAAGGTATTGTTGGCAGGGGAAGGAGGCCAATGAATGATGGTGAGTCAATACTCAAATGTCCCTATACATATGAGAAAGCACATTGTCTACTTTAAATTATTGTATAAATACAAGGAGGTAAGGTGAAAGCTGAGACCCATTCAAATTTCATTAGTTGTTTTTGCAAGACACTGGAAAGAAGTATAGAAAGGGTAGAATGAATGGGAAAACAAGAAACATTACAAACAGTTTCACTGATAGTCCTGAAGGACATGGATGTGGTGGGTGAAGAAGAGAGGATTTCAAATCTTGGTGAAAGGGAGGATGGGGAACAAATGGAAACAGAGTAAGGGAAGTCCATAAATGAATCACTTCAAGGACTTTTCACGCTTTAGGAGTTAGTTCCCAAGTCCAGGAGTGAGGGAGAAAGGGATATAAAGGAAGTCAAGGGGCAAATAGTCACACATCCTACTAATGAGAAGACCTTGGAATTGACCATTCCTTCATTGAACAATCTGAGCGTCTGACTATAAAAGGCATTGCTAGGAACCCTGTGTGGATTTTCCAGTCACCTTCTATCATGGTAAGAAACCTGGAAGTGGAGAACAGGAAGTGTGACACAAAGATGTTATTTTCTTCCTGAGTCTCTTATGAACTAAGAAGAAAAACTACAGAGTAAGTACCATCAGTAGCCATTTTTTAAAGGTAAAGATGGGGTAGTATTTCTGCCAGTGTTCCAAAAAGGGAAGAGAAAATTCTAACTTGTCTGACAAGGAACATTGTCAGTGACAATCATGACAAAAGTGGATGCAGAAAACCCTCAGTACAATGCCAGAGGGGTTTAGAGGCACATCAGCCATGATAGAACAAGAGTCTGATAAGTATTCATGATGATGCTTCTGCCAGGGTTCAAGATTGGAGCAGTAACCCTCAACAAATTGGGTATAGAAAGAACATACCTCAACATAATAAAGTCCATATACAACAAACACACAGATAACATCATACTCAATGGTGAAAGATTAAAAGCTTCTCTTCTAATGTCAGAAACAACACAGTGGTGCCCACTTTCACCACTCTTACTCAACATGGTACTGGAAGTCCTAGCTAGAGCAATCAGGCAAGATGAAGAAACAAAAGACAACCAAATCAAAAGGAATGAGTAAAATTGTCCTTATTTTCAGATAATATGATCTTATATATAGGAAATTCTACTGACTCAACCAAGAAACTGTTGGAACTAACCAACAAATTCAATAACGTTGCAGGATGTAAAATCAACATACAGAAATCAGTTTCTGATTCTATACACTAACAATGAAATATCTGAAAAAGATATAAAGAAAACAATCCCATTCACAATAGCATCAAAAATACTAAAATATTAGGAATAAATTTAACCAAGAAAGTAAAAGATCTGTACAATGAAAACTGTAAGATTCTGATGAAAGAAACTGAAGAAGACACAAATAAATGGAAAGATACCTCATGTTCATGAATTGGAAGAATTAATTTTTTTAACTGTCTGTACTATCCAAAGCCATCTTTAGATTCAATGCAGTCCCTATCAAAATTACAATGACATTTTTTGCAGAAATAGAAAAACAATCCTGAATTTTATATGGAACCACAAAAGACCCCAAATAGCCAAAGCAATCCTAAGAAAGAACAAAGCTGGAGGCATCACACTTCCTGATTTCAAACTATAATACAAAGCTATAGTAATTAAAACAGTATGTTACTGGCATTAAAAATTGATACGTAGACCAATAGAACAGAACAAATATCCTAGAAATAAACCCCCACATATACAGTCAACTAGTACTTGATAAGGGAGCCAAGAAGACTCAATGCAGAAAGGATAATCTCTTCAATAAATGTTCAAAAATCTGGATAACCATATGCTGAAAAATGAAGTTGGACCCCTATTTTACACCACTCACAAAAATTAACTCAAGATGGATTAAAGACTTAAACATAAGACCTGAAACCATAAATCTCTTATTAGAAAACTTAGGGAAGAAATTCCTTGATTTTGATCTTGGGAATTATTTTATTTATTTATTTTTTTAACATCTTTATTGGAGTATAATTGCTTTACAATGGTGTGTTAGTTTCTGCTTTATAACAGAGTGAATCAGCTATACATATACATATATCCCCATATCTCTTCCCTCTTGCGTCTCCCTCCCTCCCACCCTCCCTATCCCACCCCTCTAGGTGGTCACAAAGCACCGAGCTGATCTCCCTGTGCTATGCGGCTGCTTCCCACTAGCTATCTATTTTACATTTGGTAGTGTATATATGTCCATGCCACTCTCTCACTTCGTCACAGCTTACCCTTCCCCCTCCCCATATCCTCAAGTCCATGCTCTAGTAGGTCTGTGTATTATTCCCGTCCTACCCCTAGGCTCTTCATGACATTTTTTTTTCTTAGATTCCATATATATGTGTTAGCATACGGTATTTGTTTTTCTCCTTCTGACTTACTTCACTCTATATGACAGACTCCAGGTCCATCCACCACACTACAAATAACTCA